>NC_067401.1:23800269-24047769 GCF_016432865.1 Antechinus flavipes | reverse complement strand
TTCCCGCTGCACCCCTCGGTCCCTCCCGGCCGCAGCCCGGGCCGACCCTGCCCGCACTCATTTACTCCCGGCCCCCTGGCTGACACTGCCCGCACCCCTCCCTCACTCCCGGCCCCAGTCCCCGCTCGCACCCCTCCCTCTCTCTGGGTCCCAATCCCCGGCTCGCACCTCTCCCTCACTCCGGACTCCAGTACCCGGCTCGCACCCCTCCCTCACTCCGGGCCCCAGTCCCCGCTCGCACCCCTCCCTCTCTCCCGGCCCCAGTCCCCGCTCGCACCCCTCCCTCACTCTGGGCCCCAGTCCCCGCTCGCACCCCTCCCTCACTCCGGGCCCCAGTCCCCGCTCGCACCCCTCCCTCACTCCGGGCCCCAGTCCCTGGCTCGCACCCCTCCCTCACTCCGGGCCCCAGTCCCCGCTCGCACCCCTCCCTCACTCCGGGCCTCAGTCCCCGGCTTGCACCCCTCCCTCACCACCGGCCCACAGCCCCCCTCCCCTCCCCCCCCCCCCCCCCCCCCCGCTGACACTGTCCCCACCGCTCACTTTCTCCCCCCCCACACTGCAGAAGGGATGGTCTGAGAAAAGGGGCTCCACTTGGCCACACCGGGAATCCCAGGGGGTGAGGGGGCCTCCCGGGAGCGCTCTGAGGCTCCGGACTCCTTCCGCAGTCCAACACCTGCGGGCCCTCACTTAGCCGTCCTTCGGCCCAGGTGAGGAGCTCCCGGTCCCTTCCCCCCATTTTGGGCCAGCTTTGCCAAAACGTCAGGGTGTTGGCCAGCTCCCCAGCTTACCCACTGAGCTCTCCTCTCTGGGGCAGCCGGTCCCCTGGGGCTCCTCCCGTTAGAATACAAGACCCTCGAGAGAAGGGATTTATTTTGCTTGGCCCTTTTTATTCCCAGGAATCGCTGCCAAATGCTTCATTCATTCCTTGGTCCCCTTCCCCCTCTCTTCTGGCCAGCCTATATTCCTTACACCCTGTCCCAGCCCTGGGACCTGTGGCCTGGGACCGTGGGGTGTTGCATGTGTAAAGGAAGAAGGGGCCCCTGAATCCCCTTCCAGGCCGAAATCTCTGCTCCGGAGCTAGAAGAGACCCCAGCCGCCCGTCTCTAGCCCAACCAGCTCATTTTACAGATGTGGAAACTGAGACCCAGCTGAGTTACACAACTTGCCATCCAATTTGACCCTGGGGGATTTGGGATCCTCCAGCCAGTGGCCCTTGCAAAGCACCAAGTGCTCAGAGTTAAGGGCAGGCTCATTTCCCTTTACAGCCCCCAGGACTGGCCGCCCCTACCCACTGAGCAGTCTGGGCGGGGGCAGTGGAGCAGCCTCAGCTGCTTTTGACCCTTTGGACAGCGGAGCTGCCCAAACCCTGGATTTCTGACCTGTGCCTTCCCAGTCTGCCCCGGAGAGCAAGCCCGGCCCAACGGGCTCTGGCTGGGGTGAAGGGATGGAGGAAGAGGAGCAAAGGAGGCCCGTGTGGATGAAGCTGGGAAGGCACTCCCTCCATCTCCTGGAGAAGCTCCCCAGTCCCACCCTGAACCCCGCAGGCACTCTGCATTTGGCAGGCGGGTGAGAGCCCCTGCAGTGTTCTGGCTCCCAGCTCCCATATTTCCCAACCTTAGCCTATGCCCAGGGAGGGAGGGCCAGTCTCCTAGTGGCTGTTGGCGGCTCCAATCAACTCCATTCCATTTGCCACTTTGGGGAAGGGAGGGCTCTGGCCTGGAGAGGGGCCCCTGGGAGCGCTTTCCGTCATTCTCCATCATGAACCCGGACTGCCGTCACTCAGAGGGGCAGGTGGGAGGCGGTTGGCAGAGAGGGGCGGGCCCAGAGCTGCCGGGGTGGGCAGGAGAGGGATCTGTGTGCATGGGGGCACCTCATGCCTCCCCTCCCCCCTCAGCACCCATCCTCCGGACAACCATTAGCCCGTGACAAATGACATCAGCGGCCGACCCTCCAGGGAGACACCAGGCAGGGGAAGCAGATGGGTCTAGACTCTGGCTGGCGCCTTTATTTCCAACGAGGGCGGGACACGCAGCCAGCCTGGGGTGGCTTGGAGGTCTGCTCAGGCCCGACCCGACCAGGGTGGGAGGCAGAGTGACAGGGACACAGACAGATCCCAGACAGGCTCAGGGGGCCCGGGAGGGAGAGGGGCGAGCCACGGACAGCTACCGAGTCTGATCTTGAGCTCCGCAGATCCTGGGAAACTGTACAAAAGACAACCTTAAAAAAATCCAAGTCAGCAAGCGTCCCCGCACCGGGCTGAGCCTGCGCTGGGGAGAAAGACACTGAGACGGCAAGGGGGGCTCACCCCCACTCCACCAAGTGTGGCCTGGGCTCCCCGCCCCCGACCACCGGGGGGCCGAGAGTGGGCCTCTGGCCTGACAAGGGCAGTGGTTCTAGAGTGGTCAGATGAGGTTCCAGAGCAGGGAGGGGCATTCTGAATCAAAGGACTTCAGTGAATTCAGGCTTGGGGTTTGGTCCCTAGGACGAGTGAGAGATCCCTAGCTGGCCCCCCCCCTTCCCTCCTAAACCTCAGCCTCCCAAGGCCATGGCCCGGGAGGGTGCCTCTTCCGGTCCTTCATGGGGTGCTCAGCACCCACCTCCTGTTTTTGTCTGAAGGGTTGGTCCCCACGGGAGCCCCCATCCCACATTCCAGGGCGTTCTCTGGGGGAAAAGTGGATTTCTCGTTAGCAAGACCCCAATCTCTTTGCGATCACTAGGTCCTTCTCTGCCACTCCGTTCTGAGCTTGGGTCCCAAGAACCCCACTCTGGGCCTCCAGTTCTCTTGCTGTAAAGGAAGGTCCGGCTAGAAAAGCTCTGACGGCTCTCCCCCCTCACTGTGTGAACAGAGACATGAGGGCTCCCCATCACTGTGTGAGTAGAGGGGCAGGGGGCTCCCCATCATTGTATGAGCAGAGAGGCAGGAGCTCCCCTATCACTGTGTGAGCAGAGAGACAGGGGCTCCCCTATTACTGTGTGAGTGGAGAGGTAGGGGCTCCCCATCACTTCATGAGCAGAGGCTGGGGCTCCCCATCACTGTGTGAGTGGAGAGGCGGGGGGCAGGGCTGGGGCCCCAGGAAGAGACCGAGCAGCGTCCAGAGCCAGTGCTGACACATCACGGGACACACAACATGGGAGAGAGGGATGGCAAGATGAGAGCCTGGGAGGCGGATAGAGGCAGAAGCCCCAGACTCCTCTCTCCCTGTTGGCTAGAGAGGGGACGCTCTCCGCTGGGCTGGACCCCCAATCTGGGGAGCCACAGCGAGCAGCCCGCTGTGCGAAGGGGCAAGGCTGGGACGCGCGGCAATAGGAGAGATCCCGAGAGGCAGCCCCTGCCAGGGCTCTGCCTACCCCCACCCCCCTACAATGAGACCTGGGTAAGGCTGATTGCTGCCCAGAGGGGAAGCTTCCCGGCGAGTCGTTGGTCAGAAGGTGCCCGGGTGACCTCCCTCTGTACAAAGTTTTCCACACAGGTAACCCCTACCCTCTCCCTCCGTGTCATGTCTGCCGGACTAGGGGGGAGGCAGACTCCTTCTCTCTGAGGGGGTTGCTGGGGGCCACGGAGGCCGAATACTTCTCCTTGGCATCCGCCACGCCGGGCAGATTCTCCTCGGCCTCCTCCAGGACGGTCCCCTCGCCCAGCTCCAGGATGGTGGGCAGGTGGCCCTGTTTGGGGGAGCGCTTCCGCAGGGCGAGGAGGAAGGGTTGGGGCAGAGAGAAAATGTCCACGTTATTGCCCAAGTCAATCCATGTGACGCGTGGGAACTTGTTGGGGTCTTTGAGGGCGTCCGTGAAGTCCCGGAGCACGGCCTTGGTCAGGCGGTTGCCGTTGAGGGCGAGGGTGGTGAGGTTGGGCATGGTGCTGAAGATGGGCAGCAGGTGGAGGACCATCTCGTCGGTGAGCTCCGTGAAGCCCAGTTCCAGGCTTTCCACCTGGTTCCCGCAGCGCTCCAGGTAGGCCATCAGCCGCTCCAGGTCCCGGGAGGTCAGCGGGATGCCCGACAGGTCCACCGTGTTGTCCGGCGGGGGGGTCATCAGGACCGATTTCAGGCTGTGGGGGGCAGGGACAGGAAGGTCAGTAAGGGCGGGCCGGGGGGAGTACTTGCTCTACCGCTCCCACTCCTGGAGGCACCGGGTAGGGCGCCCCTCACTTCTCCGGAGCCACTGGGATTGATAATCCTCTGAGGTTTTGGGGGGGGGGTCAACCCGCTTTGATGGAGGAAGCCTCCATACCGGGAACTCCCAACACCCATGAAATCACAGGTCTGACCTGCACTCCCCCTCAAAAAAGTATCGTGGCTGTCTTAACTATGTGTTATATATGATGATACAGAATATGATTCTATATTGTCACAATATATGCAATTGTTATATTTTGTTATATCGCACATATAGCAATTGTTACACATGTAACTGTTAGTAATATAACATATATTTTGTTACCCTTCACTCGACTCCTCTTCTGTATCTTAACAGAGAGATGACTGGGCTCTGAAAGGCTTCTGTGGGAAGAGCAGAAATCCCGGAGGATGCGCCCCACACTGGGAAGCCTCTTTGGATGGTCTCAAGACCGAATGGATGGGGCAATTGTGATGCAGTCAAGGACCTGAGTTCAAATCTAGCCTCAGGTACTTAACACTTCCTCCGGGCAAGTCATTTAACCCCGATTGCCTCACCACAGAAAGAGAAAAAAATTCTATTTGCCGACCAAAGACAAGCTTCTGCTTAATATGGAAAAAGAGATTCAGCCCCAAGTCCCCGACCTTCCCATATTCTGACATGGATGCCTGGTTTCCTCAGATCTCCCACAGTACTTTGCTGTTGTCTAATGCAGTTATTTTGATCTTTTACATTTTTTTTGGTAGAATGCCTTTTGTTTTTTGTATCACCTTCAGTTCTGAATATCCTTTCCATTTCCCCTCCCAAGCCCTTGGAAGAAGCCTTGGAGCCTCAAAAAAGAAAGAAGGGAAAACAGAGCAACCCCCAAAAGCAGCACCTTCCATGCGGCAGCGGCCCAGCCACCCATCCCGCTTCTTCAGGGAGGGGCGGGGACCGGGTCCCTTTCTCAGCTGCTCATCCGCTGCATTTACTTCTCCTTCTTGCGTGTACTCTTGGATGGGCTTATATAGGCTCCTGAGAAGGCTGCTGAGAGCCGGGGGAGAGCGCTTGGAGCAGTCACCGCCAGTCCCTCAGCCCTCCATGGCTCCCCTTTTTACATTGTGAAAGCCTTCTGAGCAAGAGGTGGGCGTTGGGGGGCCAGCCGAGGCTGCTCCCGCTGGCCTGAGGACAGAGGATTCATCTTATTCCTCAGGCCCAGCTGAAGCTTTTGGGGTGGCCAGCGGGAGTGGGAGCTGCTGCTACCTGGGATTTCACCACTAGAGGGCATTTTGGTCCCGTCTTGGGCTACCCCGGATGGGCAGGCCTACCTGGACAGGCAAACTGCCCCCCCAACTCTGCCAGGGAGAGCAGGAAGCCCCAGGGAGTCTCCTCGGACCCCCCCCCCAAATCCCACCCCAGCCTTCAGGCCTCCCGCCTCCAATCCTGATCTTTAATTACAACTGGTCTCCCCAGCAAGACAGGGAGCTTCTGGGGCTGTGTGTCTGTGTGCACATCAGTCACCCTCTCTGGGTCTCAGCTTCCTCCTGTTCAAAATGAAAATGTTGGCTCTACGGTGAGCGTGGCCTCTCTCTGAGGCTTTGTCTGAGATGCGATATGTGCGGCAGGGGAGTGCTGGGCTTGGAGGCTAGAGGATTCGGGTTAAGTCTCCCTTCTGACCACCCCTGGCTGCCTCAGTTTCCTTATCTGTAAAATGAGATCACACCGGCCTCAATGGAGGTCGTGAAACTCAAATGAGATCATCCACATGAGGGGTTTGTGAGAGATGCTGTTGCTGCTGCCATTCTAGCCCTTCACACAAAGCCTTTTCCTGGGCCTTTCCGGTGATTCCCAAGAGAAGCAGCCCAGAAGGGTGACCTTCCCCACAGCCCCCAGCTTCCAGTCCCCAGGGGTCTAGAGAAAAGCCGTCAAGGTCATGGGAAGCTGGGGCTCCTCGGGGCTTTGGTGTCCGCTTTCTGGCCTGAAGAGAGTAAGTTCCCTCCTTTTGTCAGCCTGCCGGCTTTAGAATCTCTCCTGAAAGTTCTTCGGAAAAAGCAATCTGCTGCCCGTCTCTACCCTCCCCCTTCCCGGGGAAGGGCCTGCCCCGCCTTAAGCTGCTAAACTGCTCAGACTGGGGCACCTGCCCCAACTCCCCAGTGAAATGGCCTCTTGCTCATTTTGTATAGACAGAGTGTCCCAAAAATCTTTGTGAAGTTTTACAAGGCACTGCCTAGCATACAGTAGGTAGTGAATAAATGCTAGTTGAATGACTAATCTCTCTCACTTAATAATAATTCTCTTTCTTATTATGTCTATAATAATTATCTCTATAATATTCTCTCTCTATAATACAATTTATAATCAATATATAATTTATATAATATTATAATATACATTATATTCTACACTTATATAATAATATAATTATAATTTGTAAGTAAATCTCACTTTATAATAATAATTAACAATTTACAGATATTATCTCATTTGGTCCTTACAGCATTTAGGGTGATTGCCTACTTTGAGTTAAATAATATCACCATCTCCAGTTTACAGATGAAGAAACTGAGATTAAATGGCTTGTCCAAAGTTGTACAGTTAATTATGAAAATATGTTTTGCATGACCTCACATGTACAATCAGTATCATACCATTTGCTTTCTCGAGGGAAGGGAGAGAACTTGACCATATTTTAAAAAAAATTAATATTAATTTTTAAAAATGTAATTGGGAATATTTGTTTGTTTTATTTTTGGCAAAGTAAGTGTTAAGTGTCTGAAGCTGGCTTTGGACTCAGATCCTCCTGACTCTAGGATCAAGGCTCTATCCACTGTGCCAACTAGTTGCCTTTGTAATTAGAAATATTTAACAAAACAAAAATATATATTAAAAAACCACCAAGTTGTACAGTTAATTAAACATCAGAAGCTGGAATTGGACCCCTATCTCTGAGACTTCAATGAGGGGAAGAAGGGGTAAAGAGAGGCCCAAAGACGTCCAGGTGAGTCGGTCTAGCAATGGTCTCCACTACCAAGAAGCTCTTTGTTTAACCAAGATGGTCATTGCATTAAAGACTCCAAGGTGCATTCATTTATTCAACAAACATTCATTAAACACCTATTTTTCAGGAACTAGATCAGCAAAGAAATAGATGTCCCTGCCCAGGCCCAGCACAGGGAGAGATAAGCCAGACACAGAAAAGCAATCCAGAAGAAAAAGGGTACGAAGTGCTAATAGATCAAGAAGACAAAGGTCACCTGTGGCTGGGAGTGACAGGCCTTGAAAGCATGGGCAGAATATCAATAAGTGTGAAGATGGGGGATGGGCATCCTAACCAGCCAAGGCAAGGCCCTGACAAAGTGTTCTGAGATCAGCAAATAATCCACTGGACCCTTGTTTCTAACCCTTTATTTTTACCAAGGGGGAAACTGAGGCCCCCAAAAGTAAAGGCACTTAATTAGGCCTTAGCCTTAGAGCTGAAAGGGACATTAAAAGGCCTTCTAGGCAAATTTCTTTTGTAGAGAGGAAACAGGCCCGGAATGTCCGATGGTCATGACTTGTCCAAGATGACAAATAAGCAGACCTCTTTATTTTTAGAGAGGAAACAGGCTCAGAATGGCCAATGGCAATGCTTTGTCCAAAGTTATAAAAGATAGAAAATGGAGATTTGAACCCAGGTCCTCTGATTCCAGATACAGTTCTGTTTTGTGGGGGGCTAAATGTTTAATGCCAGGGATCTGAATTTTGCGGAAGCAGCCATTAAAAGGTCTTGAGCAGAGGAGAGAGGCACTCATGTCAGTGGACACAGATGATGACCCTGGAAGTGGTTGTGTACAGGAAATACTGAAAGTAGGGTGGGGGTGGGTGATGGCCCAGGCTGTGTTGTGGGGACAGCAAGTGGCCCCCTGGCAGCACAGACTTACCTAAGATGATGCTTTTTTACAGCTGTATTTACTTTTTGGTTTTTTTTTCCATTTCACACACATACACAATTTACAAATTACACAGATTTGCAGCTCACAAGCTCACCTGAAAGGTGAAGCCTGAAGCCCTAGGCCCTGGGCCCAGCCTGCCGCTAACTAGGACCGGGTATAAAATGGGAGGGGTGGGTTTTGTGACCCCTGAGACCCTCTGATCCAGGGCTGCTCTCAGATCTTTGGGTCACCATGTCTCCCTGTCCATGTTGGGGGTTGGAGGGAGAAAGAACGCACTTCCTGGTCTCCCAGGCCCAAGGGAGCAGGACAACCAGGAAAAACCAAGGCCACAGAAGGACCGGAGAGGCCTCCCTGCAGCACTCCTGCCTCCCCTCTCCTCCCAGCTTCTCAGGATGCCTCCTGACTGGCTCTGCGTTCTCCTGCCCCTTCCTTTTTTGTCACCTGGATCCCAAAATAAGCTCTCGGCCCAAGGCTTTCATCACCTGCCGCACGTGCCCGGCGGCTGAGTCATTAGGAGGAAATGGAGGCAGGAAGGAGTGGCTGTCCGGGCTCTGGGGGCACGACCACCCAGCCGAGGACTGTCCTCGGGCCTCCCATCTCTCCCCGGCTCCTTGCCCCCCACTCACTTCTCCACCCCTCGTCATCCAGCCTCTGTGGCTCAGAGGTGTTCGGGGTTACTGGCTCTCTGCCACCAAGTCAACCTCGGGGTCTTCTGGACACTCCAGACCAAGCTGAACAGGACCCCCCAAGGGTTCCACGATCATGTTCTCTCCTAGTTCTCCTCCTACCCTTCCCACCATTCTTCCTTTGGCCAGACTGGGACAAGTCTCGGGTAGGACGCGCCTTTGGGACTGAATTGTAAAGAACTACTGTTAGGGGCCTACTGATAGTGCTGGAGGAAGACCTGAATGCAAATTCTCCCTCCTACTAGCTGGGAGACAATTCCCTTAATCTCTCTCAGCCTCAGTTTCCACAACCATAAAATGGAAGCTAAAAATAGCATCTGCTTCCTAGGAGTATTGTGAAGGTCAAAAAAGGGGATATTCACAAAGTGTTTTTTAAATCTTAAAGCACTACATAAATGCTATTATAATTATTAATAATAGTAGTGGTGGTGGTGGTAGTACTAGTAGCAGTAGTAGTGTTGTAGTAGTAATAGTAGTAGTAGAAGTGATAGTAGTAATAGCAATAGTAGTGGCAGTAATAGTAGTAGTAGTGGTGATTTAGTAGTAATAGTAGTAGTAGTAGTAGTAGTGGCATAGTAGTGGTAGTAATAATAGTAATAGTAGTAGTGGTGACCTAGTAGTAATAGTAATAGTAGTGGTAGCAATAATAGTAGTAGTAGTAGTAGTGGATTAGTAGTAATAGTAGTGGTAGTAATAGTAGTAGTAGTAGTGGTTTAGTAGTAATAGTAGTAATAGTGATAGTAGTGATAGTAATAATAGTAATAGTGTTTTAGTAGTAATAGTAATAGTAGTGGTAGTAATAATAGTAGTAGTAGTGGTGGTTTAGTAGTAATAGTAGTAGTAGTAGTAATAGTAGTAATAATAGTAGTAGTGATTTAGTAATAATAGTAATAGTAGTGGTAGTAATAATAGTAATAGTAATAGTAGTAGTAGTGGTTTAGGAGCAGTAGCAGAGGTAAGGAGGGAATGCAAGGCAGACAAGGAGGGGCACAGCCTATGTATAAAGGCCTGGAGATGGTGGGTGCCACGTGGAGTTGGCAGAATAAGGGGGCACCCACCCATGGGGGCTCTGCGTTAAACCCAGGTTTGCCCCACAGAAAATTTGGGGTCCCAAGGTCTGACCTTATGTGGGACCAGATAAAACTCTGTGGCCAGGCCGGGCAGAGGAGGGGCAGCGTGACTGGTGAATGGAGACAGTTCAGGGAGTCCTGGTTTCCAATCCCATAACAGGTCTCTACTAGATGGGTGACCCTGTGCTAGTCACTGTCCCATGTAATGATCCAGGCTCTTCTCTGTCCTAGAGTCAGGAAACCCTGAGTTCAAATCTGGCCTCAGACCCTTAACACTTCCTGGCTATATGACCCTGGGCAAGTCAGGTAACCCCAACGGCCTCAGGGCAAAAAAAGCCGCCTGCATCAGAAAGTCTCACACCAGTGGAATCCCGGTGCGGCTCCATCCCTGGCCCCAAAGGTTTCCAGTTTGCATTTCCCTCAGGGTCCAGCTCTTCCATGCCACAGATAGGTGACAGATTCATGACTTTTGGGGAAATCCTCCCCTCCTTCCCCAGTAGGCTTTGCCTCTTGTGTCCCCTCCCCCCTTGGGCCCCTCCTCCACCCTCAGCCTTCTAAAATCCTGTCGGGCTCTGGTCTGGCTGCCAGCCCAGGGGCTAAAAAGGGCAGCCTCTCCTGGGCCTGGCTCTCCCCTCCAAGTCTTGTTCTGCCCTTTCAGAACAATCTGGCCAGAGAAGCAGAACTTTCCCCTCCCCCCATCCCAGCTCCAAAAATAATCCCTTCCGCTCCCTCCCCCGCTCTTCCAGCCACAGGCTGATCGATAGTAAGGATTTTGAAATAAAAATCTGTCTTCCTAAGGCTCTGACTGAGGAAGACCAAGGGGGCTGAGGGATGCAGATGGGCCTGGCCTTGGGTGGGGATGGGGAGTTGAAGCTGCTGAGAACAACTAACAGATCCACCAGGAAAGATCACCCCCAGCCCCATCCCTTCCCCCTTCAATGGGAAGACCCTGAGAAATGAGCTCTGGCTCCTTTGGGACCTCAGGGCAGGAGGTTCTGGGAGGGCCGGATCCCACCGAGGCAGCATGGCCATGATTGGCGAGAAGGTGCTGGGGAGGCCGGGGTTCCAGGGCTGATGCACTCTCCAGTCTGCTCTCACACAGCCCTCAGCTCAGTTTTCTCCAGTTTAAAGTGAGAAAAGTAACTCATGCTTCCTAAGGGGGCTCTGGACATAATGGGGGGTGCTTGCCCAAAGAAGAGTAGGGTAACCAATTCAGCCAGAATCCCAGCCCCTTGGAATAGCAGAACTGGAAGGAAGCTCCTAAAGGCCCCTGGATCTCACTGACCTCCTAGAGGCCCATGAATCTCATTAATCTCCTAGAGGCTCCTGGATCTCATTAATCTCCTAGAGGCTCTTAGATCTCCTAGACCTCCTAGAGGATCATGGTTCTCATTAATCTCCTAGAGACTCACAGATCTCATAGTTCTCCTCGAAGCTCATGGATCTCATTCACTTCCTAGAGGCCCATGGATTTCATAGAACCTCTGAGGGGCCCATGGATCTCATTGACCTCCTAGAGGCCCATGGCTCTCCTAGCTCTCCTAGAGGCCCATGGATCTATCTAACTTCTTAGAGGTCCATGGATCTCATAGAACCTCTGAGGGGCCCATGGATCTCATTGACCTCCTAGAGGCCCATGGCTCTCCTAGCTCTCCTAGAGGCCCATGGATCTATCTGACTTCTTAGAGGCCCATGGATCTCATAGAACCTCTGAGGGGCCCATGGCTCTCCTAGCTCTCCTAGAGGCCCATGGATCTGACTTCTTAGAGGCCCATGGATCTCATAGAACCTCTGAGGGGCCCATGGATCTCATTGACCTCCTAGAGGCCCATGGCTCTCCTAGCTCTCCTAGAGGCCCATGGATCTGACTTCTTAAGAGGCCCATGGATCTCATAGAACCTCTGAGGGGCCCATGGATCTCATTGACCTCCTAGAGGCCCATGGCTCTCCTAGCTCTCCTAGAGGCCCATGGATCTATCTGACTTCTTAGAGGCTCATGGATCTCATAGAACCTCTGAGGGGCCCATGGATCTCATTGACCTCCTAGAGGCCCATGGCTCTCCTAGCTCTCCTAGAGGCCCATGGATCTATCTGGCCTCTTAGAGGCCCATGAATCTTATAGTTTTCCTAGATCTCATTGACTTCCTAGAGGCCCATGGATCTCATTGACCTCCTAGAGACTTGTGGTTCCCATAACCTTCCTGATGGCTCATGAATCTTGAGCTAAAGGGACTTCAGTGATCACATCCAGGTCACAAGATCACCCAAGGTGTTACTACTAGACCTATCCCCTTACCTCACCGCAAGAAAACTGGCACAGAGTGAGTAGCTAACTCATATGCCTAAGGTCACATGGCTAGGCAGGATTTAAATTCGGCTCTTCCTGATTCCAAGCCCCATGTCCTGTCTACTGTGCTCCAGGATGTGCAGGGTCACAAACCCAGGCTGGCGCTGCCGGAGGCTGCCTTCTCCCTTTTCTGGGGAGGGGCCACAGAGGTCAAATTTCAGGCCCTTTCCCCTTGCTGGGTCTCTGATTCCTCCTCCAAGAGGGAGATGACCTTGAAGGTCCCTTCCAACACTGGCCTTCTGTGACCACAACATCCTTATTCAATCCCACCCCTCCTAGCTCCAGCAGCAGGAAGCAAAGCCCCCTCCCCCTTCTCCCCTTACTGCTGGTTTGACTCTGGCCCTGTGAAAACCAGAGATAGAATGTTGGTGGGGAAGTCAAGGAGACCTGAATTCAGATTCAGCTGGTGACTGAAACGGGTTCAAATGTTCCCTCTGACAGTTACTGTTGAACTTGGTCATCTCTTTGGTCCTCACCTACAGGTATCTGCCTTGCAGTTCTAAATCTGGGACACTGCTTCTCCCACACCCTTCCCCCTCCCCACAGATCGGGCAGTGGACAGCTGGGACGGCCCGCAGCAGGTCGAGGGAACCTGGGGCCCAGGCCTGCTGGGAGCCTGGCCAGTTCCATGGAATCCTCTGGAAATCCATGAAAGCCAGAGCACCGAGGGCCAGAAGGGACCATGGGCCTTCAAGGCCGAGCTCTTCCTTCGAGACCCAGTAAGAGGTGTTGCCGTGGATCTCATAAGGCCCAGTGAGCGCTCTCTCCACTCCGAGTGGTCCCTACAATTCCCTTAGGCAATTCACACATCTGGAGAACAAGGCAGCTGTCTTTTGGACAGGTGGGTGCCCTCCGGGTCTGGCCTCTCACCCCCCAGAGACCCGACTTACAGAACACTTGTCGACTTGAATGAGATTTTTGCCTCTAGGAGCCTAGACTTAAGAGCAGGTAGGGAGGGCTCTCAGAAACCCTCAGAGGCCCCTCCTTTTTACAGATGGGGAAACTAAGGCTTACAATTCTGTCGCTCATAACTGTCAGCAGTGGGATTTGGATTCAGCTTTTTTCTGATTTCCTGGTCCAGAGCTCCTTGACCAGTTTGGGATGGGTGAATGAATGAATGAATGAAAGGAAATCTTCCCATGATCTCTACATTGCTAATGCTATAGCTCATTACTTACTTTTAAAAAAAGAAAAGAACAAGACTAAAGTCAGCCCTTTCTTTCAGAAAGCTTGTATGAGCCCCACCATTCTTGTTTTGGAATGCTTTAAGTGAGCAGGACCCCATCTTCTTCATCTGACCCCCTTGGGGCTGAGGGGCGCCATTTTGGAGACAGTTGGCTGAGGACTGGGGTATAGCTACCTAGCTCAAACCTGGGGCCTGGGGCCTGCAACCAGCTGAGCTAAGCAGCCAGCACATGAGGTAGTTATTAGAGACCCCCCTCCCCCACTATTTGGGAGGCCTGTAGGTCTGGTGTGTGAGCCACATGTTTTGATGCTGTTGGGCTCGGGTTCCAGGGAGAAAGATCTGCTTTGAAGTCTGTTTGCCAGAGCCGGCGGGGGCCCCTTTCCCTCCTCAGCCAAGGGAGCCCCTCCCATGTCTGGAAGAAGGGGCCAAGAGTCTTCTCTGGGGGAGAAGGGCTGGGGTGGGGAGGTACAATTCACACATCTGGAGAACAAGGCAGCTGCCTTTTGGACAGGTGGGTGCCCTCCGGGTCTGGGTGTATGTAGGGGGGCTTCTTTTGTCCATAGTCTACACTAGCTATCAGCCATCCAACATGGCCTTGTCTTGCCCGAGATTAGGATGGGCTTGGGTTCCATTAAGGGAACGGGATGGGACCGCCCATAAGGCCAGAAGCTCCCCAGGAACAAGGTTCATACTTTGCCCAGTTTTCCAGAGCAGAACCTTTTCATCCTCCACTTTCTTTTTCAAACTTCTCCCTTACCTGGAGGATCCCCCTGCCCAGCCCAGGAAAGCATGGACCACAATGGAGTTGACGAGAGAGAGAGAGAGAGAAAGAGAGACAGACAGAGAGAGAGAGAGAGAGAGAGAGAGAGAGAGAGAGAGAGAGAGAGAGAGAGAGAGAGAGAGAGGGGTTTCTAAACAATTTTCCTGAGCAGCAACCAGACAAGTTTCCCAAACGGCATCTAGAGACCTCGAGGAAAGCCTGGCCTCGGGCCCCTAAAGTCTCTGGATCACAGAAGGGGGGAAGGCACTGGTATTGGGGGGGACCCACTGCTGCCCTCCAAAGGCCCTGGCTAATTGGGCCTCCCACCCAGCTCCTCGGCTCAGTCCTCACGCATCCACTGCCCCCAAGCCCCTCCTCCCCACTTGTCTGGCTCCGCTCCCTGCCCTGGCCCTCCTTCCAGCCCCAACCCTGCCGGCCCAAGAAGGCCATGTGGCAAGTGCAGCAGATTTTCCAAATGTTTCTGCCAAATTAGGGGAAATTGTTTTTGAAGCCGTTTGGAGTTTATGAGTCTGGCTGGATCAGCTGCACACTCCAAGAAACTTTAGACTTTCCCTCAGAAAAGTCAGAGTTTGCCAAATATCGCACATCATTCACACACGAGCGCAGGCTCCCCACCCCACTGCACAACAGACCCCCAAGTACTGCCTCGGTTGCCAAGCAAACACTTCTGCCCAACCCCTGGCTCCCCACACCAGGGCTTTAAGCAGGAAAAATCTAGCTACAACAGGAAAGGCAGCAGCTACAGGGGAGAGAGTGCTGCAAGCAGAATCAGGAAGACATGGATTCGAATCTCACTTTTGTTAGAGCTGCATGACCCTGGGTGAAACATTTAACCTGTCTAGAGCTAGAACATCTCACTTCTGAGTCACTCAAGTTCAAGCATTTCAGGCTGGTGTGGAGACAGAACTGGGACATCCCCAAGAACCATCTACTCCCCCTCAGAGAGGGGATGATCACTGTCAGGCACCCCCCCATCACTATCCAGACTAAGGGGGAACCCCAGAGACTTCCACACAGGAAGCAGTGAATGCTTAGAGCAAGCATTCTGCCACCCAGGATTTCTTTGAGGTGGAGTGCTCACCAAGGAAACCCGCTCCATCAATGCTGAGCAGTCACCGTTCCATAAGTTGGGAATTGTGCTCGCCATTGTGGAGAGCAATTTGGAATTATGCCCAAAGGGCTATCAAATGTGTATTTCCTTTGATCCGGCAGTGTCTCTCCTGGGTCTATATCCCAAAGAGATCCTAAAAAAGGAAAAGGGACCCCATGTGCAAAAATGTTTGTGGCAGCCAAGGAATTGGAAATGGGGATGCCCATCAATTGGGGGACGGCTATATCTGAAGGTAATGGAGTATGATTGTTCTATAAGAAATGATGGGCAGGCAGATTTCAAAGAAAGTCTTTTTCAAAAAGTCTTTCTTCTGATTTCCTGCTCCAGAGTTCCTTGATCAGTTTGGGATGAAGGAATGAATGAATGAATGAATGAAAGGAAATCTCATGATCTAAGTCTGGAAAGACTTACAGAAATTGATTCTGAGAGACACGAATAGAACATTGTACAAAGCAATAACAAGATTATGTGATGATCAACTGTGATAGATTTGGCTCTTCTCTACAAGACAATGATCCAAGACAATTCTAATAGACTTGGGATGGAAAATGTCATCCACATCCAGAGAGAGAATTATGGAGATGAAATACAGATTGAAGGATACTATTTTCACTTTTTTTTGGGGGGGGTTTCTTTCTTATATTTTTTGTTTTGATTTTTCTTTCACAACATGACTCATGGAAATACATTTAACAAGATTGTATATGTATAGTCTTTATCACATTGTTTGCTGTCTTGGGGAGAAGGGATGAAAGGCAAAGAGAGAGAAAAAACGGGAACTTAAAATTTTATAAAAATGAATATTTACAACTATCTTTACATTGAAATAGAAAAAATAAAATACTGCTAAGTGAAAAAAAATAACTTCCATAATATAGCAACATAGGATTGTAGACTTTGTGCTAGAGGGTACTTAGGAAGGAACCCATAGTATCAGCTTCTCATTTTACAGATGGTGAAACTGAGAGAGAGGGAGGCTAAATATTTTTCCTGGATTTATATAGATATTATCAGGAATATTCATATAGGTATTATCAGAAATGGCAACTGGACTTGAGTCCTCTAATCCCAAGGCAGTGCTCTTTCTCAGTCTTAGCTGCTTGAGAAGTTAAATAGCTTACCACACAGTAAAAACTTGAACCCAGGCTTTTCTGATCTGAAGATGGTTCTGTACCCACTTGGCCAGGATGACTTTCCAATAAATTGTCAGAAAGAGCCTGCTGGAGGTAGGAGTCAAAGACTTTGGTTCTAGCAATGGCTCTGTTATCTTTCCTGACTTATCTCTTCTTGGTTTGTCCCCAGCTCCACAGGCTTTTCCCTAGACTCTTGAGCAAAAATCATTGTTATCTAAACCCAGTCCAACAACTAGGGGAATGGGTAGGGGAATTTTCAAGAAGCCAGGCATGGTGATGGCAGTTGGAGGCCAGGAAGATGGGGCAGGTAGAAAGAGGAAAATATAGATCTGGGCTTGGAAGAAGAATAGGAGAAGGATCTCTTTTTTGCCTAGTTTCCCTGTCAATCAGTGAACAATTAATCAGCACCAATTATATACCTGCAAGCCACCAGGAACTGTGCTAACTGATAAAGATATAAAGACAAAATCAAAAAATAGTAATCTGTTCTCAAAAATAATTACTTCAAGGGTACCCATTGAGGGAAAAAGCATCAATCAACAAGCATTTATTAAGCAATAGTGCTTGATCTCCTCTTCCCTTGGAGTTCTTTCTGACTCTGTCTCCTCTGTTTCTTTTGCTATCCCTTCCTTTCTTGTCTGTCTCTCTTCTTTCTCTGTATCTGTGTCTTCTTCCTTCTCTCTCTCTCCCTCTTCCGCTGCTCCCCCTTCTTTGTCTTTGTCTTCTCTCTCCCTCTTCTCCCTCCCCCTTCTTTGTCTTTTTCTGTCTCTGCTTCTCTGTCTCTCTCTTTCTCCTCCATCTGTGTCTGTTTTTATCTCTTTGTCTCTCCCTCCCTCCCTTTCTCAGTCTGTCTTTCCCCCTCTTCTCTTTGTGTCTATGTGTCTGTCTCTTTGCCCGTTTGTCTCTTGCTCCCTTCTCTCCTCCTCTCTGTCTCTCTTTCTCTGTTTCTCTCTCTCTCCTTCTCCGTCTCTATTTCTCTCTCCAGTCCACTTTCTTCATGTTCTCATTCCTCCATTGCAGAGAGTATCTATGGCCTTCTAGCACTGTCGCTTTTGACCTGCTTAATTGGTTTGCTTTTATGAACATGGGAGCTATCAGCTGGAATCCTAAAAAGCGAAACCAGTTGGTTGGCTGGTTCTAGGACACACAGAAAACACAGGATCACATTTTAAGGGGAGAGAAATTGCCAGAGGGAATTAAATTAGCCAGGTGTTAGATGGTACCTTTCAGTGAAAAAAGGTGAGATGCTGGAAGAAGCCTCCATTTCAGACCAAGCCATTTCCTCTGGCCCATCCTCCAACTCCTTTTCCTGTATTCTCTCCCACCCCCATCTGCCTTAAGTCAATGCCTAGTATATAGTAGTTGCTTAATAAATGCTTGTTGATTGATGTTTCCTTCCCCAGTGAGATAGACTGGGTCTGCCTTGCCTGGAGATAGGGGGATGGACTAAATAACCTCAGAGCTCTCATTTAGATCTTCAACAGCACCATTTTCTACTTTCAGGCAGGAAAATTTATGTGTTTTTGACCAAAATCTATAAACACAGCCAGGAGTGGGGGAAAACAGCTAGCAATCCTGGTTCTCCACCCCCCTGCTGGCAACCTGGCTCCCACCTGCCTGTCCTACTCTGGCTGGGCTGGAAAAGCATTTCCCAACCTATTTGTGGCTCCCAGAGAGGAATGGGTTTTCTAATTAGAAACACAGGGAGCAGGAGGGACCCGGGGCTTCCAAGGCCCAGAGCCAGCCAGAGCTGCTCTGTAATCGCTGCTGTGGGCACTTGGCGTGACTTCCCTGCAGTTCCTGTGGCCCCAAAGAGGGCAGAGGGCTTGCCATACTCCAACCCCCAGCAGCCATGTCCTCCTTTCAGGTACCCCTCAGACCCATTTTCCTTTTCCTTCCTCTCCCTCTTCTCTTTTTCATCCTGTCTGTTCCTCTCTTCTCCCTTCCAACCCCATCCCTTATTCTTATCCCTTCTTTCTCTATACTTCCCTCCTCCTCCTTTTCCTTTCCTATCACTTCCTCTTTTATTCTTTTGCCTGCTCTCACTTTAAATTTTTTCCTTTTCATCACTCCTCCTTTTTTCTTCCCTCTCAATCTATAGTCTGTGAACTTAAAAAAAAAAATATATATATATATATATAAATATACACATACATCTGATATAGGTGAAATATGTGCAATTTAAAGAAATATTTTAACAAACATATTTCACTATAACTGGTTTCCTTTGTAATCTTGTATTTACTGTATTTAATGCATTTAAAAATATGATTCTGAGAATGGGTCTATCTGCCCAAGGGGTCTGGGGGATAGAAAAGAATACAAATCCTGTCCTGTGATTGCCCCTGCCTCTGAATCTGCCCATTCCTTGGAGGGGCCTCTATCTCTCTTCCCCGCTGGCCCCCCGCCCTTATGGATCATTGACTTTGGCTGGCATGTACCTCAGAGGCCACCTAACCCCACTATGCCATTTATCGAGACCTAGGGAGGGATGCGACTTGTCCCACAAATATATAGGAAGTGTCTCAGGTAGGGACTGAACTACTGCCTTCATTATACTGAATGCTGTCTCCTAAATTCCTCTTTTCTCTCCACCTTAGAATCCCTACTCACTATGTACAAAAGCAGGTTTAGGGCTAGAAGGAGACACAGGGATGGTTTAATCCAGTCCTTACAGATAAGGAAACTGAGGCACGAGGGGAGAAAATGGCTGTCCGAGGTCACAGCAAATGGAAGAGTCAGGTCTTCTGACCCCGCTGGACCATCTTCCCAAGCTTGATAGTTGTCTCCATGTATCAAGAAGGCTGATCCATGGAAAAGAAATTGGCTTTGCTGATCCGTTCCAGGTTGCAGAGAGAACTACATTGGAACATGGTGGATCTTCAGGCAGAGTTGGCAAGGCCATTTGTCAGGTGGTTGAAATGGGCCTTTTGGGAGGGATGGAGCATGGGGTCAGCCAGCTCAAAATGCTGTGACTCTTCAGTCTTTAACAGCTGGGAGACTGAGGACTCTCTCTTCCTGGAGATCTTTAAGCATGAGAAAGACTTTCTTGTCCCAGAGAATGGAGGGAAGTGTTACATGACTTTTGGAAGGGCCTTCCTCTGACTTCCTCTGCTTTTGCTGACAAGTCCGGGTGACCCCAATCATAAGGACTTCTGCTCTGACCCAGCAGGATCCCCACCTGTTCCGCTCCTCCACCCAGAATGCCTCAGGTTTGAACAAACAGCTGGAGACAGGTGAGATAATGAGACATTCAGTGGCAGGAACTAATTTGCTAATTTGCTTTAATGTCTGTTTCCCCCTAGCCTAAGTGTTCTCCTGACATTCCAGCGCCATTAAGGTCAAATCCCCCTTATGGGAGGCAAGAAGAGCCCAACATTAGTGGGGTGGGGGGGGAAGGCATGCTGGGTCAGAATGCCCAGCATCCAGCTCTAACCCCGACCCTAATTCTAATAGAAACCTAGGGGACCTTTAAATAGAAAAAGCCAACAGGGGCCGTCAGTGTGACTGAGGAAGATTAATCTGGAGAAGACTTAAAGGGACAGACTGGCACTCTTAGACTTAATTAAAGGCTGCTTTTGGGGGTTACAGTGCAAGCTCTAAGGAGGGATTGTTTCACTCTCTGTATGGATAACCTCTGACCTCAGCACGCTTAATACATGATTGATGATTAACTTATTGAGATTGATAGAAAGATATATCAAGAATTTATTCGAGCTAACTCTGTCTGGTGCTGTACTAACTTCTTGGGGTACAAACTACAAAGAAAGACTGTTCTTACTCTCAAAGACATTACGTTCTAATGGGGAAACAATATGGCACTCTAGCTGAGCAATGTATACAATGAAATATAATAAAGATGGCACCCTAATATTGTGTGCAACGGAACATAGCCAGGATGGCACCCTACTAGGGTATTGTGTGCAATGAAACATAATAAAGATGGCACCCTAATATTGTGTGCAATGGAACATAGCCAGGATGGCACCCTAATAGTGTATTGTGCACAATGAAAAATAATAAAGATGGCATCCTAATATTGTGTGCAATGGAACATAGCCAAGATGGTACCCTAATAGGGTATTGTGTACAATGAAACATAATAAAGATGGCACCCTAGTAGGGCAATGTATACAGTGAAACATAGCAAAGGTAGCTCCCTAATAGGGCAATGTGTGCAATGAAACATAACCAAGATGGGACCCTAATAGAACATTGTGTGCAATGAAACATAATAAATATGGCGCCCTAATAGGGTATTGTGTACAATGAAACATAACCAAGATAGTAGGGCATTGGATGCAATGGAACATGGCCAATATGAGAACCTAGTAGGGCAATGTGTACAATGAAACATAGCAAAGATGGGATCATAATAGAACATTGTGTGCAATGAAACATAACCAAGATGGCACCTTAGTAGGGCATTGGATGAAATGGAACATGGCCAAGACGACATCCTAGTAGGGCAACATACACAACTGTAGAGAGTCAGATCTGGAGATTGTCCCAGTTGACCTTTGGGTCGCCTTCTCTTACTGAGGTTCCATGATTCTAGGTTGACCTGTGGCATTTGGGATCTTTGGAATATGGATCCTCTGAGAATATTTTCTAAAGTGCATACAAATCCAAGGGCTTGCATATATGATCTCCTGGGAGCGAGGGAGAAGGTGAGAGGTTCTTCCAAGATTACTCATCTAGTTAAAGGCAGAGTCAGGATTCAAATGGATACTCTTTCCATGCTCTCTTTCCAATATGGCCAATAAACACATTAAGATTCAAATGGATACTCTTTCCATGCTCTCTTTCCAATATGGCCAATAAACACATTAAGATACAGGGGACCATAACAGGTACAAATGAGAAATCCAGACCAAGAGATGGGAGACTATTTGAGGGGGAAAAGACAAGGAGGAATGGATGGACGGAGATGGGACCCGAGTTTGGTGGCCCTTAAAAAGAAAGGTTTTATCCGTAGAATATTCCAGACATCTGATGGCTTGCATGGGAGCTGGGACCTCAAGTTCAGAGGGACAGTCAGGTCCAGTCTGGCTGGAACAGAGAGAAATTAAGGATGGGGGATGGGGGGAAGTCAAGTGCAACTCTCCTGAAAGAGGAAGCATGTTCCAGGCATTGGAACAACCTGGCAAAGCCCCAGCGGCCGACCAGTGCAGGAGGAGATCAGGTAACAGGCAACTGTCCAGTTTGGCTGGAATGTAGAATGTGGGAAGGGGAGTGATGGGAAAATTAGTCTGGAAAGCTAGGCTGGAGCCAGATTGAGGAGAGAATGAATCACAGAGAAGATGACTCTGGCAGCTGCGTGAGGGCCTTACTGGAGATGGAGGAGATGGGGCATCAGCTGAGTTGTTGTTGTTTAGTTCTTTTTCAGTTGTGTGACTCACTTGGGGTTTTCTGGGCAGAGACACTGGGCTGGTTGGTCATTTCCTTCTCTAGCTAGCTCATTTGACCAGGTGGGGAAACCGAGGCAGACAGGGAAAAGTGACTTGTCCAGAGTCACACAGCTAGTAAGTCTCGCTGACTCCAGGCTGGCCCTTTTTTAGTCCTAATCATCATTGATCAAAACAATCAAAAATGAACACTGTAAAATTACAAAACATAAATTTGGCCCCAGAGAAGAGAGAAGAACCCTTTTGCAGAGATGGGGATGGGGATGTCCGTCAACGTCAGATTGTTTGAAATGTACTAATGGGTTTTGACAAATGTTTGTCTTCCTCTTTTTCTCTTAAAAAACTTCTTTGGCTGAACATGTTTAATATATATTAGCTTATTTGACATAAAGGGGAAGGGATGGGAGGGAAGGGGGAGAGGAAAAAAATTGGAACACAAGGTTTTATCAGGGTGAATGTTGGAAAGTGATCTAGGCGTATGTTTTGAAAATAAAATGCTTAAAAAGAACATTTGAAAAATTATTTGTTATATAGGAAGGAGGGAGGAGAAAATCTATATAAATGGAAAAAAAAATCTATGTGAGGTAAAAGCAAACCATGTCGATGAAGTCTATTTAAAAATAAATGCTTATTGAAGTTGAAATTGATTAAAAACAGTGGGCTTTCTATCTCCATGTTCCAGCCTGGGGCCACTTGAGGGGGGGACAGCATGGGAGGAGTAGAGAGTGTGGGGTTTGGTCCAATTTGAAGCTTGGCGTGTACGTACCTCCTCCTACCTTTGACCTTTATTTCAATCTCATCCTTCTCAAATGGCCAAATTAACTTTCCTGCTTCCTAATATAGCAGGGATTGACCAGGCAAATCCTTAATTTGTCTGACTGTGGTCCTTCAGAGAAGCTAGAGAGCGTGTCCAGCTCTGAGGGAACTAGCCAGTTTTTTTTTCTAAAATGAACTCTGTCACTCGCCTTTTGGGGGGGACCCTAAACACGAGCCACCCCTCGTTTAGGGATTTATTGCAATTTCTCCAGGGTAGGGACGGAGCTAGAAAGAAAAAGAATCTGACCCTTCTCCCCCACCCCCATATTTATACACATACACACCCCTTGTTCCCTTGATGGGACCCCCTGGGCTTCTGGGTAAACAAATTCTGAGAACTGACTCACTTTGCTATCCCAATAAAAGCACATAGCATTTGTCGGAGGTCCACGGAGAGGAGGCAAAGCGAGCGGCCCCTCTATTTTCTCAGTGTAAACTGAGTGAGTCCTGACCACCTCCTCTCTTGGTGTCTTTTGTGCCCCCCTCAGTCTCTCTGGCCAGACCCTTGGATAGCAAACTCTTGCTCTCCGCTCACGGCTCGGGGACTAACAAACCTGCAGAGCAAAGCTTAGGTCTGAGATGCCGCCAGAGGGAACGCCGTTATCTCAGGCTGTGACAATCTGGGGTCCGTGGGTCTGGGGTTTGCTCCTCATTTTATGCTACTTATAGGTGGAAAGTGGCTTGCAAGAGCAAGCTCGCTTGGTTTATAGAGCCGTCTCTGCCTCCCTCTGCCTTGGCTAATGAGTAATAATAATGATAATGATAATAGCATTTTAAGGCTTACAGAATGATTTTCAAACATTCTCTCATTTGATCCTCACAACCTGGGAGGAAACCACAGGCTATCCCCATTTGATGGAGAATGAAACGGAGATTCAGTTATTTGCCCAGGGTCACCCAGCTGGTTTTCCGGATTCAGGTCCGGCCCTCGAGCTGCCCGCAAACAAACACTCTTATCACACAGCTTTCCCTTCATACAAAGGCTTTTTCAGCTTGGATCTGAAGCCAGATTTCTACACTGGGACTCTTACCTGCAACAGTGGTTTCCAAAGTACTTTTCTGTACATTAAATCCTGCCATCCTCCCAACAACTCCACCTCCCAGGAAATGAACGGCATCCAGCACACAAAGGCAAGAAACTGAACCTGATTTCCTGACTTGTTCGTTCAGAGGGTTTCCCCTGAAAGATCCGAAGGGAAGGGAGGATCTTGGGGGAGGATGGAGGGGCTCTGGGATGGGTTCAGTAACTTCCTCCTCATAAAGTCATCTAGAACAAAATCTCCATCTCCCTCCCTTGAATCTCCAGCTTCCTGAAAAGCCACCCCCGGCTGGTGCACCCCTCGGTACAAAAGGTTCCAGAGAGAGGCCTGCTGGGCCCGGGGCAGGGGGAACCAGCCTGATACCCCCTCCCCCCAGCCTCCAGCTGGTGCACCCCTCGGTATAAGAGGTTCCAGAGAGAGGCCTGCTGGGCCGGGGCAGGGGGAACCAGCCTGATGCCCTCTCCAACCCCCCGCTGGTGCACCTCTCCATATAAGAGGTTCGAGAGGGAGGCCTGCTGAGCCTGGGACAGGGGGAACCAGCCTGACATCCCCCAGCACGTGGCTGGTGCATCCCTCTATATAAGAGGTTCGAGAGGGAGGCCTGCTGAGCCTGACGCCCCCCAGCATGCAGCTGCCCCCACTCCCGTGGCACCCGGAAAGGGAGGCCAGTTTGGGGGCTGGGCTCCCGATCGCCTCTGCACCTCACCTTCCGTGGGGGACCCGGGGCTCTCCCTCCCAACTACCAATTAGCCAGCGACCTTTCCCACTCTCCAGCAATTCAGATCCAGCCAGATGCAGCTGCTCCTCGGAGCTGACAGCTAATTAATTGTTACTCTGGGGAATGTCTCCTTCTCCCTCCCTCCCTCCCTCTACCTCTCTGGCTCTTTCTCGTTCCGGGCTCCTTTCATTACCCGGTTTTTTTCTGCCCTCTCAAGAACTAATCAGTATCTGGGGTGGGGGAGGCCGGGAAATGACACCCACAGATCTGGGGCTCCCCGGAGGCTGCATCTGGGGAGAGGAGGAGGGGACGGAGAGTGGCGCTTCCAGCCCTGAGGCCCCCCTATTCCCAGGACTCCCTTCTCTCCAGAGTGCCCCCCATCTGCCTGAGCAATTGGAAATCAGGAGAGTGGATCCATCAACCAGCATCTCTGGCGCACCTGAGCTGGATTTCGCAGGACACAGAACCTCAGACTTGGGGAGATCCCCAAACCACTGGGGCAGGGCCTGGGCTCAGAGCAGCCACAGGCTGGAGATGAGAGAGAGCTTGCCCTCAAGGAGCTGAGACTCTCTGAGGGGAGCCACGCGAGCACTCAGAGCCATAGACAAAAATGTGCCCAACAGAGTCAGGCTCATGGGGGCACCGGGGCGGGACGGCTGTGGGCAGCAGGAGAGGAGGCTCCCAGAACCGAGTCTGGGAAGAAATCGGATATTCTGAGAGGCAAACAGTAAGGAGAAAGAGAGTTCCAGGCCCGGAGGGCGGCCTGTGTCCAGAACAAAAGAGGGCCTGGATTTGTGTGCGAGCAACAGCCAGAAGGACAGGAAAAAGAGCTGAGGAGACGGAATGTACGTCAGCACAAGCTATGATCGCTTCTTTTTTCTGTTTGTTTTTTTAAATCTCCCCCATGGTTTTCCCCTTTTGCTCTGATTTTTCTCTCCCAACATGATTCATAAAGCAATGAGTATTAAAATAAATAAACTTATTACAATAAAAAAACCCACAGTAGGAAGGACAGACTGGCCGTCCTTAGGACGGAGCATGTGTGACTCGGATGCTCTGTAATCAGTGGGGAAAGGGCTCGAAGTGACAAAACAGGCGCTGGCTTTTATCTGTTTTTAAATTCGTAGTTGCCTTTTAAAGGGAATAAGGACTCCCTAGAAGGAGGGGGGTGGCCCTGTCTCAGCTGCACTTTGGGAGTGTGCAGGGGATGTTTGGAGCAGGAGGCAGGGAGGCCCTGGGGAGGCTGAGGAAGAAGATGACCAAGGAACGGCCCTGGAGTACAGCCACAGTGAGGGGAGCGAAGGGGAGGAATGGTGCCAGTCGTGGAGCAGGAGAAGCCCGAAAGAACACCTTTCTATCTTCCAGTAGACCCCTAGTACACCCCGCTCCCCACCCCCTGTTCCCCACCCTCTAAGCAGGCATTGGGTCTCTTTCCAAAAGACATGGAAGGAACCAGATGAGACTCAGCATTCTCAGAGCAGGAGACAACATCTCTCCTGTCAGAGCGGAGAGCCCCATCTATTTGGAAAGGCCCGGTCCCTGGATTCAGAGATCCCCAAATTGATGGGGGGGCATGTCTCCCCCCTTCCCTTCCCCCACATTCCCCTTATTAAGGTCTCTGGAGAAGATTGGAAGTCGCTGGAAGGTAGCGTTTGATTCTCCCCACCAGCCCGGGATGCTCACAGTGGCAGGGACCACCAGTGAGGGAGCTGTCTAGGAGAGGGTGCAGGGACCCTCACACCACAGGTCCTGCTTCTCAGGAAAATAAGTGATTTGTCCATGATTACACTCAGGGGAGAGTGTGGACCATCTCACTGACCAGGCCGGATGGGTCCCCCCTGGAAGTGACGGGTTCCCCCACACTATAGACCTTCTATCAAAGACTGAATGGCCACATGTCGGTTTTGCCCTAGCGAGGGTCACTGGCTGAGAAGCAGCCGGGCTCCCTCCGGCCCTGTGATTCCCCGACTCCACGGCAGCCCCTTCCCAGGATCCCAAGGGGGACTTACGACGCCTGGGATGATTTCCTCTTCGCCATGCTGTGGCGCTTCCACTGGGAGTGAGGGCTCAGATGATAGGTCAGCTGCCGACAGAGCTTCTCCATGGTGGTCAGGGCATCGCCCTCCTGCCAAGGTGACAACGGAGGTGGGTTAGCCGGGGGATGGCTGGGATCCCTGCCCCAGACAGGAGTCTCGCCCACCAGCCCCAGGCCGGAAGCGGGGGCTACCGGGCGCCCCCCGAGGCAAATTCTTCCCCAGTTTCCCCATCTCACCTACAAAACACAAGGCATGACAACAAGGTAAAGAGGCTGATTGTTTAACAGATCTTATTTGGTTTAAACATTTAGAGTTGGGAAAGACCGAGACATGGTCTGGTCCAGATAGAAATGGGGGCCATTAAACCGTAACAAGGATCCTTCTGGGTCACACATTGACTTAGGAAATGACACATTAACATTATCTATATTTTGTTGCATTTTTATTTATTTTACTTAATTTTCATTTATTTATTTATCTATTTATTTGTTTGTTTGTTTTTGCTGAGGCAGTTGGGGTTAAGTGACTTGCCCAGGGTCACACAGACAGGAAGTGTTAAGTGTCTGAGAGCGGATTTGAGCTCAGGTCCTCCTGACTTCAGGGCCGGGGCTCTATCCACTGCACCACCTGCCTGCCCCATTTTTATTTATTTTTTTAAAACATTTCCCAATTTCATCGTTTCTGGTTCTGGCTGCACTGGGGAGTGTCTGAGGCTTTCTGCAGCTGTCGGGCCATCTTGACTCAGTTGATGTACCTTGTTTAAGGAAGTGGCCAATGGTTTTAGGGACAGAGGCACGATTTGAACCCGGGGCTTCTTGCTTTAAAGTCAGGGGTCTTTTCACTGTATTAATAACCCAAAGGGCAGCAGAGGACGGAGAGGTAGACGCCTATTGCCTATGAAAATATTATGCTAATAGATATTAAAGGGATTATCCAGGAAATGCGGTCCTAAGATATGGATGATAATGTCATTCAAGAATCAACCAACAAGCATCTTCTCCGTGCTAGACCCTGGGGATACAAGGACGGAGAGGAAGCGGTCCCCGCCCTTGTGTAAGCTGTACATGCAGCCCTGGCCTGGGAATCAGAGTTAATCCTCGGACACGATAAACTCCAGGGACTCCTCATCTCCTTGAAGGTCAGCTCAGCCCGGGGGCTGGTCCACAGTAAGCGCCTAATAACTGCCTGTTAACTGACTGACTGACTGAGACCACCGGAGCAGAGGGAGGTGAGAGTCCCTGCTCAGACCCCACCTCCATCCAGCTGGGGAAAGGCTTCGTGGGAATCAGTCCCCTCTGATTCCTTAAGGTTACCACTGCTCCAACAAAGGATGGAGGGCTGGAGCTTTAGCTTCAATTCCCGCCTCAGATGCGACCACCAAAACACTATCAGACACTCCTTGTGTGTATGTGGTCACTGCTTGTGACCTCAGGTCACTCACTTAATTGATTTGTGCCTCAGTTTCCTCTTCTGTAAAAAAAACTGAAGCAGTTGGATGTAGTCGAGTTTAACTGAATATCACGAATGGCTAATGCCATCAGTTATATGATTTCTTTAATTTAAAAATATTTTAAACCTGACCTCAATGAAACATCCGGATAAGGGAACACAGCGTGAATAGCTAGCGGCTCCGGATTATTTGTTTAGGAAAGTGTATTATCTGAGAGAAAGACGGTAGCTTAGTGGTTGGGACGCTGACCTTAGAAAGCCCTGGATTTCCTCCTGTTCCTGACTCTAGGAAGTCACAGCCTCTCCGAGCCAAAAGCAGCTCCCAAAGACTGCGGGTGATGGATGGCTCTGCCTCGAGGGGGAAGGGTTCCCCCACGACCAGATCACCGGCCATTGACATAAATTAACTTGAATAGGCTGCATCTTTTATTAGCCATTTTCCTCTGGAGATGCTTTATGTCTGTGAGTCATGTCACATCCGAGTTTCTGAAAAGACTAAGTTTCAGGTCACCCAGAGGACAATCAGGAGAAGAATGGCGGGCATGAGCGAGCCGTACATGTTATCGGTGATGAACTGGGTGAGAGAAGTGGCGCCGGCTAGCTCATTAGAGGGAAAAGGAAGTGGGCCAAGCAGGGCACACTGACCCTGGGGTCGGGAGGTTCTGAATTCAAATCCAGCCTTAGATACTTACTAGCTGTGTGATCTTGGGTAAGTCACTTAACCCTAATTACTACCCAATTAAAAGGAAAAAAAAAAAGAACACATTATAGCCAATGGAGAACCCAAATGTCCCACTGGTTAAGTTCCCAGCAATCAAAAGAGATTTGAGAGAAGGTCCCCATCATGTGCAATGGAGTCTTTGAGAACAATTTATAGCATGTGGACAAGAGCATCATAGAATGGTCAGGTATGGATCATGATTCCCCCTCAACAAGACCACAGATTGAATAACATAATTGAGCACAGTGCCTGGCACATAGTAGGCTCTTTAAAATGCTTGCTGATATCATCATTCATATAGCCCCTACTATGTGCTAGATACTGTGACAAGTGCTTTCCAAATGTTATCTCATTTTATTCCCACTACAACCCTAAGAGGTAAATGCTATTATTGGTCTTCATTTTATCAAAGCTATAATATTTTTCCCCCTGAGGCAATTGGGGTTAAGTGACTTGCCCAGGGTCACACAGCCAGGAAGTGTTAAGTGTCTGAGGTCAGATTTGAACTCTCAAGGCTGGTGCTCTATCCACTGGCCACCTAGCTATCGTGACTTGGCCAGAATGCTATATGGAAGCATGTTAACTTTGGGCAGCTGTGTGAAGCAGTGCTGGTTCGGGAGTCAGAAAGAACTGAATTCAAATCCAGACTCAAATTCAACTGCATGATCCTGGGTAAGTCTCAGTTTCCTCATCTGTAAAATGGAGTTAATAATAACATCTACTCCCCCCAAGGTTGTTACAAAGATAAAAATCATTATTTATATTTAATTATTTTAATTATTATTTGGTGATTCTCCGTGTGCAACAAGAGAACTGTTCGGTTCTGCACACATATATTGTATCTAGGATATACTACAACTTATTTAACATATATGGGACTGCTTGCCATCTAGGGGAGGGAGTGGAGGAAGTGGAGGGAGGGAGGGAGGGGAAAAATCGGAGCAGAAGTGAGTGCAAGGGATAATGCTGTAAAAAATTACTCTGGCATGGATTCTGTCAATATAAAGTTATTATTTTTTAAAAAATTATTATTTGGTGGGTAGAGCACCAGTCCTGGAGTCAGAAGGACCTGAGTTCAAATCTAGTCTCAGACACTTAACACTTCCTGGCTGTGTGACCCTGGGCAAGTCACTTAACCCCAACTGCCTCAGCGAAAATAAAGAAAGAAAAAGAGAACAAACATTTAAGTGCCTATTATGCACAGCATGTATACTACCACTTAATATTATCTTGCTCTTGCAAGAAACATTACTTTTAAAAATTTGTGTCCTTTTCTGATCTCTTGAGTCTGTGAATTTTATTTCTTCTTCTTTAACCTAGTTATAGGGAGAGTGTGTTCAGTGGCGGTGATTCCTCTCTCCTTATTTCTTTGTATTCTTCATATTTGTCTTTTCTTATGGTACAATAATATTCCATTGAGTTCACCACACATGATTTAACCATTCTCCATCTATTGGACTTCCGGTGGGTTTCCAGGTTTTTGCCGTCACAAATAATGTTGCTAGGAATATTTTGGTACAGTTGGGTCTTTTTTCACTGCCAATAATATCCTTCGGGTCTAATCCTATAAGTAGAATAACTGGGTCAAAGGGTATGAACAGTTCTGTAGCTATTATATAAGGCCATATCACTTTCCTGAATGACCGGACCGAATCGCCGCCCCGTGGGCAGGATCAGGGGTCTGGTTCTCTGCAGGCCCAGCAGCACTCCAACCTCTCTGCCTTTCCTTCTCCCCAGGAACCCAAGAGCAAAGAACGGACCAGAACACACAGGGCAAGAACCCTGGCCGGGAGAATCCAGAAAAAAGAAGCGAGGAAAACATACCAACGGAACGGCCAACAGATGATTTTCTCAGCTGACCTGATTTCAATCTCAGCGGTTCCGGAGCCAAGCCTGCCACACATGTCCTCAGCATGTGTCAGACAAAGGCTCGCTGGGAACTGACTTACAGGTCACTGGGCTGCTCCGAGAGGGCGGCCCCTGGGGCCGGACCATTTGGGCTACAGGCGCTGTCTTCCATATGCTTGTAATTACCCAGCCCAATTCAGATGGTGGGGGGGGAGTCCTCGGAAGAGAAGGGCAGCAGAGGGAGATTTGTGTGATGGGCAAAAAGATCACAAAAGTTTCCTCTGGCTCTGGACAAGTCCGGAGTCACATTGCATTTACTAGATGCCTGAGGAAGCCAAAAGAAGAGGAGAAATAGGAAACTCTTTAAAAAAAATAGGGGCAGCTAGTGGGTACAATGGATAGAGCACCAGCCCTGAAGTCAGGAGGGCCCAAGGTCAAATCTGGCCTTAGACACTTAACATTTCCTGGCTGTGTGAACTTGGGCAAGTCACTTAGCCCCAATTGCCTCAGGAAAAATAAGTAACATTAAAAAAAATAGCAGTACATTAGTTATAGTTCTGATATAACTTTGGGTCCATTGACCAGACTATTTCTTATTCAATCAATCCAGAGGGAGAGTGCCACTGGGCTCTGTCCTTAGTCCTGTTCTGCTGGACATTTTGTCATTGGTAAAAAGTCTGCTAAAGGCACAGATTTGTGGCTAACACTGATTTGGCAGGAGAAACACAGTGGATGATGGAATAAGGATCCAGAGAGATCCATTTGGGCTGGAATGATGGATGAAATTTGATAGCAGTAAATGTAAAGATCTGCATTTGGCCCAAAAAATCACTGTCCAAAGACAGGACAGGGAACTCAGAGCTACTAAAGAGAGCTTTTATTTATATACTCTTTTAAGGTTTACTAAGCAATTTGCATACATTATCTCTGAGGAGAAGGTCACAAAAAGCCTGAGAGTTCAATATGAGTCAGTAGTAATCCTTTTTCCCCAATTCCCCGCAAAATCAAATTTTGTCTTTTTTTTATTCCAGGTCTATGATTCCATTGGTTTAGGCGCTTCCCTCTCCCAATGCAGATTGTCACCTTCTCTGAAATTTATAACCTGGGCGGTTGCCTGCAGCCACTGAGAGGTTCAGTGATCTGCCAGAGTCACATCAGTCAGGGTGGGTCAGAGGCACCGTTTGAACCCAGGTTTCCCTGGTTCCAAGGCCCCTCCCTTACTCTGGATCTCAGTTTCCTCAGCTGTAAAATAAGGAGTTTAGTCTAGATGAACTCTGCCGTCCCTTTCATCACTGGAATTAGACTATTATAATGATAAAACATTTACTATTGGTTGTTAGACAGTGAGGGGGGGGGTCAAGGCAGCTAAGTGGTGCAGTGGATAGAGCCCCAGTCCTGAAGTCAGGAGGACCTGAGTTCAAATCTGGTGTCAGACACAACACTTCCTGGCTGTGTGACTCTGGGCAAGTCACTTAACCCCAATTGCCTCAGCAAACAAATAAATAAATAAATAAAAGAACAGCAAGGGTCTGTGGATAGAGTAGGGCAGATACACAGTCTCTTGAGTGGCCAGGAAAGGACGCATTTTTCTAGCACGGCTTTCTTAGCACCCCCTCCCCCAGGCTGGGGACCCCACCTGCAAGAACCTTGCTAGAAAATGGTAGGAAGGGTGAGAGAGGCAGATGGTCAATTTGCCAGGTCATTTTGCTCAATTTTGATCTAAGTTACAAGGCATAACTACTAGGGTGTTGATGGAAAAGTGATACTAACATAAAAAAAATCACAAACCCAAAAACAAATCCCAGAGTAGCTCAAAATACTTTTTCAAACCCAAACTGAATGCTGGGTAAGTAATGATCAAGCTTTTCCCTAAAGACAAAATGAGCAAAATGTTGTCTCCCTCTCTTCCTTGCAGGGGTGGAGGGTGATGGATCTGGAACGCCGAATCCACTTAGATTTGATATTGGCTAGCTCTGCTGAACTGTTTTTTCCCCAATTTCTTTTTTCTCCTTTGTTACATGGGATGACTCATTGGGTGGGGGAAAAGGAGGATAAATCTGGAAAATAAAGGTGATGTAAAAACAAAAGATATCAATAAAAACATTTAAAAAACCATTTTTAAAAGGGTCGTGAGAACCTTAAAGCACGAATTTAGGGTTCTTCTGCTTCTCTGGATCCCCCACAGGCCTCAGCATAGGCGGGAACACTATAAAAAGCCCAATGCTTGTAGCAGCTGCCAGCCCAGGCAGGAACTTGCCAGCATGGCACTGCCAACCACTTTGCCACCAAGGACCCAGGAGACCCGGCAGCCACCAAGGACCCAGGAGACCCGGGCAGAGAAAGAGTGGGTGCTGGCCGAGTCGGGACCAGGAGCCTTGCTGCTGTTGTCACCCACATTGGACATCCAACCCCTGCCCCTGCACATCTACACCCCCCTTATTAAATCCTCCTCTCGGCTCAAACAGATCTGGGCTTGTTAAGCGTCTTCGATATGACTTGTCAGGAGGAAATGAAAAGGTCGGACTGTGGAGCGGGCGGCGGCAGCGGCTCCTTCCAAGCACGATCTCCTGATCTCTCCAGAGCATCCCTAGTGAGACTCGGCAATTAGAGACTGGGAAGGAGGGGAGCGGGGCAGAGTGGGTGGAGGAGGGAGGCAGCTTGGGGAACCAGGGCCCTCCCTGGGCCCACAGCAGGTCAGAGAAGCCCGGCTTCCCTCCGTCCGCCCCCTCAGCTTAGTCTTTTTTTTTTTTCCCTCAGCTTAGTCTTGCAAGAAGCTCCAGAGCCTGCTTTGGGGTTTGGCCCAAAGGGGGAGGGCTCACCGCCCTCGCCCGGAATGGCCCCCCCTCCTAGGGCCTCCAAGAAGAGTCATCCTCATGTCCTATTTGACCTTGGGGCCTGGGGAATTTCTGCAGAAGAAGAGATGAGAATGAAAAGGGGAGAGAGAGAGACACACACACACACACAGACAGAGAGACAGAGATGGAGTGAGAAAGAGATAGATGAAGAGAAAGACAGAGAGGGACAGAGAGACAGAGAAAGAGAGAGAGACAAAAAGACAGAAACAGAGTGAGAGAGAAAGACACAGAGACAGAGAGGAAGGGAGGGAAGGATGGAGAAAGGAAGGGGGAGGGAGGGAGGGAAAAAGAGAGAGAGAAAGGAGAGACACAGAAAGAGATCAAGAGAGAGAGAGCAGCTCTCCCTACCTTATGTCAACACATTGCCCTCATGATGTCACTGGTCCCCTTCAAGAACGAAGGCTGGACAACATTAGATTAGGGCTAATCATTTATCTGCTCTGGACCTGAATTTCCTCATCTGCAGAGTGAGGGGGATGGGACGAGATGCTGCCCAGGAAGATCCTATAGAGGCAGCCACCCATGGAGAGAAATTCTGGGAGCCCAGTTTCCCTTCATTGCCTCGTCTCCCCCAACACCAACACGCCCCAATCCGGGTCCGTCCCGAGCGCCGACATCCTCTCCCCACAATGACCACTAAGTGTCTGAACACAGATTTCCCCCAGCCTTTAGGAGCTAGGTCACCATGGTACCCGGAGTCAGAGGATCTGAGTTCAAATGCTACTTCTGATGCTTGCTACCTGAGGCCTCAGTTTCCTTCCGTGAAAAACGAGGCTATTGAGCTAGCCTGGCCCCTCAGGTCTCTTCCAGCTCTAAGTCTGCAACCTGGCTCCCTCCAGCCTCTCCCAGGAACCGCCGCTCCGTCTGCTAGTTCAGGGGAGTCCCTTCCTCCTCCCTCGGAGGCAAACCTCGAGCATCACCCGAAAGAAGCCAGCCAGATCCGGAGCAGGGCAGGGGGAGTGGGCGCTGACATCCAGGGGTGGCCAGCCTCAGCACTGGCAGAAATAACAGCTTCGCACCTGAGGAGCAGGAGCAATCAGGCTCGGAAGCCGCCAGAGCTTCCCCAGCATCCTCAGTCCTGCTTGCGCAGGAGCAGCCCGGTGGTCAGAACGCCCCGTCGGCCACTGCTCCGACCCCCACGTTCCGAAGTTGAGGAAACGAGGTTCAAAACTTGCCAGAAGTCACACGAATCGCAAGCATCAGAGGCAGGAGGGAAACCTGGTCCTCGGCCTCCCTCCAGAGAGGACTTTCACCCTGGGAGACTCCACCATTTCCCTTTTTGCTGGGCACTTGTGAAAGGAGACGCTAATAGTAAGACCTTTCTTTCTGGGGCCTAATAAATGTCAGCTGAAAGGGATCTCAGGGGTCCTTCCTGCCTCGTGTCAGAGGAGAATAACACGCATTTATTAACCACCTATTATGTACTAGGCACTGTGCTTTACAAATACCATCTCATTTGCTCCTCTGTGAGATGCCAGTATTCTAGCTGAGGAAACTGAGACAGACAGAGGTGAAGTCACTTGCTTAGGATGGCACAGCTAGGAAGTATCTGAGGCTGGATATGAGTTCAAATCTGGCTTTAGACACTAGCTGTGCCATCCTGAGCAAGTCACCCTGTTTGCCTCAGTTTCCCTATTTGTCAAATGAGCTGGCGAAGGAAATGGCAGACCCAACAGTGAATCTGGCAAGAACTCCCCAAACGGGGTCACAGAGAGTCAGACACGGCTGAACAATGAGCTCATTGACCCCAGATCCACGGCTCTGCAGCCGAGGAGCACCTGGGCGCCAGAATCGCCAGCGCGCTCTCAGGTGGGAGTAGGGAGGGGGCGGATTTGAGCAGAACTCCCCTCTGCTGAGGGAGCCCAGAGCCCCCAGAACCCTCTGGTGCTGCTTCCGGAGAAGACGACGAGACCAGGAGGGCGGCCGAACACCGGCCCGGGCCCTAACTGGGCCACACACACACGAGCCCCGACTCCCGCCCTGGCAGTGAGGTGGCGAGGAAAGGCTGGCGCTGACGGACGACGCTTCGCCCACGGACGCACGGCACTGGGCCCAGGGGGCTCCCTGTGTCTCAGAACCACAGAAACCTGACTCGTGTGGCTCTGAAGTGCCTCCCTTTGAATCTGTTCAGCCTGAGGCGGCTCCGGGACCCTCTGGGAGGTCCAAAAAGGGCTTGGGCTGGAGCCAGGAGGCCTCCCAGGGCCGGAGCTTATGATGACTTTGGTCCAAGGTCACAAGGTGCTAAGAGCAGGAGCTGGGGCTTGAATCCAAGCCCCCGATGACAAGTCCGGCATCTTCTGTCGCAGAACCAGGTGTCAGTCTGGGCCTCGGACACGGCACCGGATCTGAAGGCCCCTGTTCTTCCAACTCGACCTCTTCCAACCTGGCTGCCCTCCTGCCCCGTCCCTGCCCGGGACATCTGTAACCGTGAGCCCGAGCTCACCGTCTCCCCCCGCTCGGCTCTTCTCCGGTTCCAACACATGCCGAGAACCGTTCGCTTCCGGCGGCTGTGAGCCCGACCAGCTCTAATGGAGCCACTCCCCCCAATCTGTTCTTGGAGGCAGGGGAGGAGGTTTGGGCCTGATGGCCAGATGGAGACAAGGAGATGGAAGGATTTCCTATAAACCCTCCAGCCCCATCCCTGCCTCCTTCCACAAGGAAAGGGACCCCGAAGGGTTGCTGCAGCTGACCACCCTGACCCCAGACTCTAGGGACGGGCTCTGAAGAATTCTCCCACACTCTGTTATTTTCTCTGAGGTTCTGAACACTCTCAGAAGCTTCACAGAGCAGGCGGGGAGGGAATCACCATTCCTGTTTCATGGGTCCAAGGAACCAGATTCATGGTGTAGCTTGAGAGGAATTTCTCTGAAAAAGATCTGGAGGTCTTGGTGACCCGTAAGTTCGGCGTGTGTTTGCTGGGAGCCAGATCAGCCGACGTGGGAGGACGATGGTGGCTACCGGGCCCTGCCTTCTGGCGGCCCCATTCTAGGAGGTCCCTCCGTTCCCTGGAGGAGGCTGCTAAGATCAGCTCAAGGAACTGGGAATGTTCCTGGAGAGGAGAAGGTTGGGGGCTTTGGAGGGTGGGGGATGAGGGCTTGAAGGACCCAGAGGGCAGAACCAGGTGCAGTGGGTGAAACATCAGAGAGACGGCTCGAGGATCAGTGTCAGGAAGGCCGTCCCAAGAGCCAGAGCTCTTGCCAAAGGAGGTGGGCTGCCTGGAGAAGCAGCCCAGGGGGGATCCCAGGGGTTACCCAGGGGACCCTCCTATATGGGGTCTGACTAGAAGCATCCCTGACTGTGAACAGAGAGAGAGAGACATGGCCAGCAAGGAGGCAGACCTCCCTGAGAGGCCAGAGCAGATGAGTGGGCCAGGTGGGCAGGGACAGGGGAGGGATGGCCTGAGGGCCTGAGCTCCCTAGCGCTGGCTCTCTCTCTCTGTCTTTCTCTCTCCCCCTGTCTCTTCTTTCTGTCTCTCCCTCTCCCTCTCTCTGTCTCTCTCTGTCTGTCTCTCTCACTCTGTCACTGTCTCTCTCTTTCTCTCTCTGTCTCTCTCTGTCTCTCTCTCCCCCTGTCTCTTCTTTCTGTCTCTCCCTCTCCCTCTCTCTGTCTCTCTCTGTCTGTCTCTCTCACTCTGTCACTGTCTCTCTCTTTTCTCTCTCTGTCTCTCTATGTCTCTCTGTCTCCCTCTCTGTCTGTCACTGTCTCTCTTTCTCTCTCTCTCTCTCTCTCTGTCTCTATCTGTCTCTCTGTCTCTGTCTCTGTCTCTCTCTGTCTGTCTCTTTCTCTGTCTCTGTCTCTGTCTCTGTCTCTCTCGAATCATTTTTTAATTTTCAAAATAAACACACAAAGATGGTTTTCAACAGCCGCCCCGGCAAAACCCTGGGTTCCAAATTATCCCCCTCTCTTCCCTCCACCCTTTCCCTCCATGAAAGTAATCCAATACGTATTACACATGTGCAATTCTTCTATATGTATTTCCATAATTATCGTGCTGCACAAGAAAAATCAGATCAAAAAGGAAAAAAAAGAGAAAAGAGCAAGCAAACAACAGCAAAAAAGTGAAAATGCTGCACCTTCAGTTCCCACCGCCCTCTCTCGGGATGCCGATGGCTCTCTCCAGCACTAGTCTATTGGACCAGGGCCTGATCTCTTGGAAATCCCACGGCCCTCCAAAGTCCCACGGTGGGAAACAGTGAGGGGAAGGGCGCCGAGCTGTCCGGATACAGGGGGATTTTACAAGTGGCAGAAGCATTAAAAAATCCCCACAAACCCTTTCTGGCCTCCGTAGCCATTCTTGGCCATTGGAGACCCGCTCAACCAGGGAGGGAGCCGCCCCTCAGCCCCGACCCTCTCTCAGAATCGGTTTCCTCATCTCTAAAATGGGAATTGGGCTGAAGGACTTGTTGAGCTTCTTCTGGTCTAGATCTAGGATTCTGGGTGGCTTTGGGCAAATTTACATCTCCATGCCTCAGTTTCCTCCTATGTAAAAATAAGGGGCTTGGATCAGATGGCCCTTCTCAAATCGGAAGCTTTTATTATAAAATGAGGTGTTTGGCCCAGAAGGTTTCTGGGTCCCCTCATTAAACATCTAAGAGTCTTATGATAAAGAGGGGGAGAGACAGAATAAGTGGGGACACAGTGGTAAAGATGGGGGGACGGAGGAAGAGGCGCACACCGGAGTGGAGGGGCCGAGCCCCTCGCGGCCCCCAAGGCCAGGCCGGATACAAAGAAGGCGGTACATAATTGATGTCTGTAACTTGTTCCTGAAGCTCAATTATTTAGTGATGTTGACTATAAAAATGCACAGGAAGAAGGGGAAAGGGGGGGCTGGGCCAGTGTGGGAGTGCGGAGGCAGGTGGCTTTCAATCTCAGCCCCCAGACCGACTCGATCTAGCACCGCTTGGGCCGAAGTTTCGCCTCCCAGAAGGAAATTGGAATCAGGCCATGCTAGGGCTGTCGGGAACTTTGGGGGGCTTCTGCCCAAGGGTCCGGGGGGGCTGGGCCCCTATCCAACCATGTGTCTTTGGAGAAGGAAACTGATGCCCTAGAGAGAGCGCTGACATCTGAGACCAGGAGGCTCTGGGTTCAAGTCTTGACTTGATTCTGGCACCCAGAAGGATCAGGCACTTAACTTTTCATCACCCCAGACAATTGTTGAAAATACTTAAATCGTACCCTTCAATTGTTTACCAAGAATTTCCCTGTGCAGAAAAACTGTAAGACTCTAAAACAAATAAACAAGAACTACTTTTTACCTTTCTTTGTACCCCCAGATCTGAGTGACCCCATTTGGGGTTTTCTTGGCAGAGATACTGAAGCGATTTGCCATTTCCTTTTCCAGCTCATTCTACAGATGGGGAAACTGAGGCAGGGTCAAGTGACTTGCTCAGGATCACGCAGCTAATAAGTTTCTGAGACCAGATTTGAACTCGTTTCTTCTGACTCTCAGACCAGTGCTCTCTCCATGGGCCATCTCTTAGCTGCCCCCTTCAGACACTTAATGAAAAAATCACTGATGCTGGGCACCTTCTGTGGGGAAATGAGGGGACTAGACTATGGACTCTTATTTCCTTCTCAGCTCTAAGATTATGATCCTTTGTTTTTTTTTTGTTTGCTTTTACATTACCTTCATGTCTCAGTATATTCTCTGCTAGATAATGCCCTAGACCTGGAGTCGAGAAGAACTCAGACACTTAGCAGCTGTTTGCCTCAGTTTCTTCCTCTGCAAAATGGGCATCATAAATAGCCCCTATCTCCTGAGGTTGTTGTGAGGATCATGTAGGAAGATAAAAAGAGAGCCGTTCAACAGAAGCTCAGCTGGTTCTAAATATAAAGAGAGAGGAAGAAGGGGCAGGGCTGGGGATGGTGGGCTGGGAGAAGCCCATCTGGGCAGTGGCGCTCATCTCTCAATGAAGGAAGAGGAAGGCATTTTTCTTCTTTTCTTCTAGGACTAGCTGGGGAAACTGCTTCTCACGCACTCCCCCTCGGTGCCAGGCTTGGGACTAGGCAGGAATTGGCTGACCCATCCATTCGCTGACCCTCCAACTTGGTGACCCATCCATTCGCTGACCCTCAGATGTGGTGACCCATCCATTTGCTGACCCTCCAATGCGGTGATCCATCCATTCGCTGACCCTCCAACTTGGTGACCCATCCATTCACTGACCCTCTGATGCGGTGACCCATCCATTCGCTGACCTTCCGACGTGGTGACCCCATCTATTTGCTGACCTTCCGACGTGGTGACCCATCCATTCGCTGACTCTCTGACTCAGTGACCCATCCATTCGCTGATCCTCTGACTCAGTGACCCATCTATTCGCTGACCTTCCGACACAGTGACCCATCCATTCGCTGACCCTCCGACTCGACTGAAATAATCACTGCCGATTATTAAGAAGAGACCTCAGAGCTGACCCAGAGCTTTACTCCTATGTCCTTTGTGCCTTAAATCCACTCCATAAAAAGACTTAAATGAACTGATGCAAAGTGAAGTGAACCGAACCAGGAGGATGCCGCACGTCATAACAGCAGGACTGTTTGGGGAAGAACTGTGAGCCATTGAGCTATTCTCAGCAATACAATAACCCAAGACACTCCCAGAGGATTCGTGATGAAGTGCACTATCTGCCTCCAGAGAAAGAGCTGCCATTGTTTGGGTACAGAGCAAGTAGGCTCTTTTCCCCTTTCTTTCATTTTTCCCCTTTTATTTAAGTTCTCTTGTACAAAATGACGAATCCAGAAATGTTTTACGTGACTGCCCATGGGTAACCTATATCTGATTGTTACTCTCTCAGGGGAGTGGGGGGGAGGGAGGGAACAGATTCGGAACTCAAAACTTTAACAGAAATGATTTTTAAAAATCCCACCCCATAGGGTAGTCACTGTAGGTATTATCTCCATTTTACAGATGAAGAGACTGAGGCTCAAAGAAAAGACACTTGCATCTGGTCACTCATAGGGAAATTAGGGGAATTGGATTCTTCCTGACTTCAACACTCTCTGCACTACAGCCCCCTCTCGCAAGCATTTACAGGCGCCTACTGTGTGATTGTGTGGATACCTGTCTATACCATCCCCAGTGTCCTTCCCCTGCCCCAATTATCCCACCCACACATTGGGTCTGTCTATACTTCCAATTTTCCTATTCCTTCCAATTGCTACGGAGGAAGGGGAGATTAACAGGATCAGTTTAATCGGTTTCCCTTCAGTCCATGGGCAGGAGGCTTTCTGGTACCCAGACCCTCATCACCTCTTCAGCAGGACTCGGCGGCCCTGGCCAGCATCTGGCCTCCCTTTCCATCTCCCCCACCCTGAGGAAAGATGCTGGTTACACAGACTCTTCTCTAAGATTCGGCAAGCATCCACTGGGCATCTGCCTCTATCACTGCTGTTCTAGGGGCACAGAAAGTGGGGGGAAGGGGGAGAGGTGCTAGTGGCTTAAGGCAGGGGCTCTGCCTTCCAAGGACTTACAGTGAGGGTGGGGAAGCTCTCCAAGTCACGGGTTATCTGAGCTGGAAAGGACACTATCTGGCTTTTATGGTATAGTGAGGAGCAAGAATATGGCATCGGTAATCACCGAAGACTTGGGTTCAAAATCCTCTCTGGGTCTCAGTTTCCTTGTTTGTACAGTAAGGGGGCCAGGCTAAATTCCTTTCTGGGTCTCTATTTAAGATCCTCTGGTCTTAATTGCAAGAGACTCATGATGGAAAATGCCATCCACATCCAGATGAATAACAATGGAGTCCGAATGCAGATTAAATCATCGTATTTTCATTTTTCTTTTTTCTCCTATTTTTCCCTTTTGTTCCGATTCTTCTTTTACAACATAACTAATATGGAAATATGTTAATATGACTGAATCTGTATAACCTATATCAGATTGATTGCTGTCTTGGGAAGGGGGAGAGGAAGAAGGGAGGGAGAAAATGGAAATAAAAATATTGTAAGAGCAAATGTTGAAAACGAAACTATACACACACACACACACACACACACACACACACGTGTGTGATAAAAACAGATCTAAAAAAATCCTATGCTCTTTCCATATGTATATGGAAAACAACTACAGAACCATCATAATATTATCATAGCTCAGTCCTGATCAGTGGGAACAAGGAACCCCTGCAGGGGTAAGATGAAATGGGCTCCCACTGCCTTGTTGCATTGGGACCTGTGACCATATTTTACATAATGATAAGTTTGAATAGGACCCACTGTATGCACTAGTGGGGACCTGGTTGCAATAACATCCACTTCACCCATTTGAGGTTTGCCAAATACTTTCCTCTAATGACCTTGTGAAGCAGACAAAGGATATAGGATCATCCCCATTTACAGATGAGAAAACTGAGATTCAGAGTTCAGTCACTTGATCAGGGATATATGGCTCGGAAGTGCCTGAGCTGGGACTGGAACCTGCCTTCTCACTGCGAGGCTGGTGCTCGAGATCTCCCTACTTAATGGGGCAGAGTGAGGTATTATTGTATATTCTGAGTGCAAACCTTAAATTGGGGGGTTCAGGAAAGGGAGAGAGGGGTCTGGTTTGGCTCTAGGGAGCAGGGGGCACTCGAGCTGAGCCTTGAAGGATGTGGTTAAGCAGCCAGGACGGGAGGAAACAAGGCCGTGGGGAGCAAAGACAACATCTCTTCAAATACCTTTTCCCCAAGTTCCAATGGCCCACAGGGAAGAAAGGGGAGAAGAAACAAGGAAGGAAGATGGGGAGGGGTTGCTTCGAGAGGAAGCAAGAAAGCCACAGCATGATTCAGCTGTGGAGCCATCTCAGTGTATTCTGGGAGGGAGAAAGCATGGCTTTGGGCCCTCCGTTCCCCTTTTCCCCTCACTTCATACCAAAGCGATGCATCTGGAGCTTCCACTCCAGATGGAGAATTCCACTGAGGAATGGAGGAAGGAGAGGGGGAAGTGTGAGTTGCAGCCAGAGGGCAAAAATTCCAAGCCTTTTCCCAGGGATGCCTGAGAAGGAAGGTCATTGGCCACCATCCTTTCCTCCCTCTGTATCAACACTCCCATAGAGCTGCATCGGCTTCTAACGTCTCTTCCTATTTTCAGAGGAAACCATTTAGGTTGCCCTAAAGCTCTGTGCCTTGGTTTTCCCATCTGGATAAGGTATTAGATTAGATGGGAGGTTCCCAATTCCTCAAGGATCTGTGGTCAGACTTCAGGAGTCTATGAACTTGGATGGAAAGAAATTACACATTTATTTTCATTAACCTTTAACTGAACATGAGCATTTCCTTCAGTCACGTAAATATGATATTCTGAGAAGGGGCATAAAGGCTCTTTGAGGGGCCCATGACACATAGAAACAACTCCAGGACCAGCGGGGTGATCTCTAACATCTTGCATCCATCCAATTCACTTCTACTCCTAACGACCAAGAATAAAGACCAGGGACTTTTGCTGATCCTGACTCTGGCTGATGCTAAGGTATCCAGGGTGCTAACTTGGTCTTCATATTTGGTGCCCAATGTGTGGACCAAGAGCCCTAATTTCACTGAAGAAGTCCCTGGTGACCAGGAAATAGCATGAGTATTTTAATAGACAAACAAGGAACTTTGTTAAAGGCTAAACTAATAACGTTTTCTAGCTGAAATTGGACAGATATTAGGAAAAGATTCTCCCTTGGCTCCAGCTCCAGCCCCACCCCCATGCCCACCCCAAGGGAGTGCTATAGAAAGTATGCTTAAGTTGATCAAGGGACAAGGCTTAATTGTAACTTGGGAGCAGATCGCTAGATTCTTGGGTACATTAGAACGCACGTCTCCTTGGTTATTATTATTATTTTTAATAACTTTTTATTGACAGAACCCATGCCAGAGTAATTTTTTACAGCATTATCCCTTGCACTCACTTCTGTTCTGATTTTTCCCCTCCCTCCCTCCACCTCCTCCCCCAGATGGCAAGTAGTCCTTTACATGTTAAATAGGTTACAGTATATCCTAGATACAATATATGTGTGCAGAACTGAACAGTTCTCTTGTTGCACAGAGAGAATTGGATTCAGAGTCCCCTTGGTTCTTAAAGGAAGAGGAGATAGGGCTAGATAATTGGAAACTAGTAGGAGACCAACTATGTGAATACTACAATGATAAAAGGTCCTGGTTCAATTTCCAAGAAAACATTCTATACATACAACATAATACAATTTACCTTAAAGAAACCTGCAAGTTATAGAAAAAAGAAAAGTTTTAAGAGCAGCCAGATAAGGAAGTGTGAGGAAAAAGAGGAAGACAAAGAACAGATTAAAAGCCATACCACTAGAGGGCATGAGGAGATAAGTGAGGGTGAAGGGCATGGTGATTCTCGTTCTCACAGGACAGCTTCAACCCCTCCTAAACCAGAGCTGGTTCTTGACACGCTCCCATCAACTTCACCTTCCAGGATGGAGGGAGGAGAATTAGTGGGAGGGTCAGTGATATCACCAGCACCTCCCCCTACCCCCCACCCCCACCCCCAGCAATTACCCCCTCTTATGACTAGATTGCAAAAGGCACTACTTAAAGCCACAGAAGAAGGGCAGGATTTAGCTGATTTGAAAATAGGAATGTATCCTGTGATTCAACAGTTTAACTCTTCAGGTCAAGAAAGTAGAAGATATGCTACTTTTGATCTAGAAATCCTCAAAGACCTGAAAAAGGCCTGTACTCTTTATGGAGCTACATCAGCTTATGTTAAGATGTTATTACAGAATTTGGCTTATGAAGTCTTAACCCCTAGGAACTGGAAATCTATAGCAAGGACATGCTTAGACCCTGGACAAAACTTGTGGCTTACTGAATATAGTGAGCTCTGTAGGATACAAGCCCCACAAAACAGTCATAGTGGATTTAATCCTCCAATCACCTGTGACCAACTAACAGGTGTAGGTTCTTATGCAGACATTTCAGTACAGATTAATTACCCCATAGCAATATGAGCAAATTGCTTCTGCTGCTATCAAAGCATGGGCTTTTCTCCCAGGTGAAAACGACAAGGGAGAGACCTTCACAAAAACTGCACAAGGAACAAACAAACCCTTTGCTGATTTTGTGGGACATTTGCAGACTGCAACTAATGGTGAAAATGCAGTAACAGACATTTTGATAAGGCAATTTGCTAAAGAAAATACTAATGAGGTTTGTATAAGAATTATATTAGGACTACAGAAGGATGCTCCTTTAGATGAGAGCATAAGATGCTGTGCCACAGTGGGCACAAATACCTTTTATAGCCAGGCTATGATGCAGACTCCCCAAGATCCCAACATGGGAAAACAGGGTCCCTTCTGGCAAGGGACTTCCAGAGAGACTCGTCAATGCTTTCAATGTGGTAAAGTGAGGCATCTGAAAGCTCAATGTTGGTATAGAGACAGAATGAGAAAACAGGGTGGGAGAACAAGACCCCAAACCCCATGTCCAAAATGCAACAGAATGTAGACTGATTCAGGGAAACGGGATGAGGGGCCCAGCCCCAGGGCCCAAGACGAAAAACACTTGGGGTATGATGGCAGCTGATGGTGCACCCAGAGAGTGCCTAGAAGTTCAGTACTCAGATATGACCAATCAGCCAGGAAGCAATCTGATGGGAGAAAGGGATTACACAATCAATCAGCCAGGAAGCAATCTGATAGGAGAAAGGGATTACACAATCAATTAGCCAGGAAGCAATCTGATGAGAGAAAGGGATTACAATTGGGGAGAATAGAGTTGTATGCAGCTGGGACAATTGAGATACCCCCTGGAGAGGTGAAATCTGTTCCTCTCCAGCCTATGGATCCCTTGCCTCCAGACACAATGCTTGACCATTTCACCTCCTGAGAGCACTTACAAAACAGTGTCCATCCATACACTGATGTGGGAAACTGGGGAATGTGTAGATAATATCCCAGTCACTAATCTAGGTAGATGATGTGTGACTTATCCCCGAGGAGAAGTAGTAGCATCAGGTTTACTCATACAGAATCCTAATAAGCAACCTGGTGATAGTCACCCAGATTCTGACTCCAGGCCACAAAATCCAGGAATATATTGGATAGCCGCTATAACAGCTGACCCACCTATGCTCACGACCTATATAAATGGCTTACCATTAGAAGGATTAGTAGCACAGGTGCAGATCATACATTTATTAGAGGTGCCAACTGACCCAGTCACTGGCCAAAGATTAAGGCAGACACCTACATGTCTGGCGTAGGAGGATCAAAAGTAGCTGAAGTTAGTGCTACCCCTTTGAAATGGACTTTTGAAGGTGAAACAGGAGTTTTTACTCCTTTTATAGTTGAAAAATCCCCACCAATCTGTGGGGAAGAGACGTTTTACAACAATTAGGGCTAAAAATGAGTACTTCGTTTTTTTTAGGCAGGGCTGCTATTGAAGGCCTGCCAGCACTTTCACCTGTTCCTATCCAATGGAAAACTGATACACCAGTGTGAATAGAACAGTGGCCCTTAGGTAGCAATAAAATTTAGGCCTTATTAGATATAGTACAGGAGCAACTTGACCAAGGACACTTACAGCCTTCTCTAAGCCCTTGGAATTCCCCAGTATTTGTTGTAAGAAAGAAATCTGGAAAATGGAGGATGTTGACTGATTTAAGAAAGGTAAATGAACAGATGGAAGCTATGGGAACTCTTCAGCCTGGACGTCCATCTCCTATTCAATTTCTTAGAGCATGGCCTCTTTGGGTTATAGACATTAAGGATTGTTTCTATTCTATCCCTCTAGATAAGGAGGATATGAAAAGATTTGCCTTTTCAGTGCCCAGGATTAACTTAGCTGAGCCTTATAAAAGATATGAATGGACAGTTTTGCCACAGGGAATGAAAAACAGCCCTACTGTGTGTCAAATGTATGTCACTGCTGCTCTTACTACAGTAAGAAAAGCACTTCCAAAAGTAATGTTATTACATTACATGGATGATATATTGGGATGTGCACCTGAGGAACAAATGTTAGAAGCATGTCTACAAAAAACCATAGAAACACTAAAGAACTACAAATTGCACATAGCTCCAGAAAAATTCAAAGACATGTTCCTTTTCAATATTTAGGATATCAAGTATATCCTAAGATGCTTACAGTACAAAAACTTTAAGAACAGAGAAGCTAAACACTTTAAATGACTTTCAGAAATTGATAGGAGATATCTAATGGATGCGACCAATGTTAGGCCTGACTACCTATCAATTGCTATACAAGAGGCACTTACAGCAGTCCTTCATCAAGGAGACAGTGTGATAGAGTGGGTGAACCTTCCCGGCACAACCAGAACAAAGCCTTACTCCTTACCTAGTGCTTGTGGCTAGAATTTTATTAAAGGCCATTAAGTGAGCAGTACAATTATCTGGGACAAGACATGACAAGATATACACCTTTTATACTAATACACAGATTAATGTATGCTGTGAGACCATCCCAGAGTGGCAAATTTTATTAGCCATGGCTCCAAATTTTGCACATGGGTCTCCATTAAAGATAACCAGACTATTACATAATTGGTGATGGATTCTTGAAGAAAAAGTTTCTAAAGTTCCTCTTAAAGGACCAACTGTCTTTACAGATGCATTCAAACATCATATTGCACTGTATACTCTCATGACTTAACTATAAAGAGAGTAGTCAGAACTCCTTTTCAGTCCACTCAGCAGAATGAATTGTATGCGATCATTCTAGCTCTTATATCCAGGAGATATAAATATAATGTCTGATTTGGCCTATTCAATAGATGTGTACAAAGAATTGCCACAGCCCAAATAAAATTTGTAGCTTCCAATATATATCAGCTCTTTAAGGAACTTCAAGAGCAAGTGAGAAAGCATCCAGGTAAGATTTATATCTTGCATGTCCACTCTCATAGTGGGCTTTCAGATCCTATTTTTTGATGGTAATTCAAAGGCAGATAGCCTTCTAACCATGTTGATCAATATTGCTTTATTTCAAGAAGCCCAGGAATCTCATTCTAAATACCATCAGGCTGCTCGAGCTTTACATTTGCCATTTGGAATAACAAGAGAGGAAGCTAGGAGCATAGTAAAAGCCTGTATGGCTTGCCTTCCTTTCCATGCTCCTACACTGCCTCCAGGGAAGAACCCTCAAGGTTTGAGACCCAATGAAATTTGGCAAATGGATGTGACCCATTATAAATCTTTTGGTCGCCTGTCTTTTATCCATGTTGTGGTAGATACCTTTTTAAGATTCACTTTTGCAATACCAGCAGCAAAAGAGACAGCCCGAGTGGTCACTGAATTCCTTATACAAGCATTTGCCATTATGGGTGTGCCACAAGCCATAAAAACACACAATAGACCTGCATATACTTCCAAACATTTTGCACACTTTTGTGCACAGTATAAGATTTTACACACCACTGGCATACCTTTTAATTCTCAAGGACAGGCAATAGTAGAGAGGAGAAACAGAGACATTAAGATACTGCTCCAAAAACAAAAGAAAGGGGGAGCCACAGGTAACCCTAGAGAACTTCTAAATCTAGCCCTTTATACTATTAACTTCTTGATTTTTGACAAAGATGCACTGGATCCGGCAGACAGGTTTTATAACCCATTGGAAGGGCAGTGTCCAGTGCGAACGGCTCCACTATCTTTAGATAATTGCCAAGTGATATGCAGAGACCCAGAAAGTGGTGAATGGAAGGGACCAGATAGATTAACTGCTTGGGGGGAGAGGTTTGCTTGTATCTCTACAGATGGAGAAGGAATCAGATGGGTGCCAATGAGCCATATTTGCCTTGTCCATTGGAGAGAGACGGAGCAGATCCTTGAAACGAAGGAGAAGACCCAAGAAACATCAGGTGGTTCCATTGCTGACTGCCCACCACTGAAAGAGCATGACAGTTATGGCGTTTGACTCATGGACATGGAAAATTATTGGACTTGAAAACCCTCAGGAATCATTAGATTCTCTGAGACATGTTAAGACTGTTGTAGGACCTCAAAACCCTCAGGAATCGTTGGATTCTCCGAGACATGATAAGATTGTTGTAGGACTTCAAAACCCTCAGGAACCACTGGATTCTCTGAGACATGATAAGAGTGTTGTAGGACCTGAAAACCCTCAGGAATTACTGGATTCTCTGAAACATGATAAGACTGTTGTAGGGCTTGAAAACCCTCAGGAATCAATGGATTCTTTGAGACATGATAAGACTGTTGTAGGACTTGAAAGCCCTCAGGAATCACTGGATTTTCTGAGAAATGATAAGACTGTTGCAAGATTTCAAAATCTGCTGGAATCACTGGATTCCCTAACATATAAAAAGACTGTTGCAGGACTTCAAAAACTTGCAGGGATCATTGGATTCCCTGACATGTGAAGCAATGGACAATAGATTGGTTTGGGACTATCTCTTGGCTGCTGAAGGAGGCATGTGTGTGTGATTGTTGTTTACATACTCTCCTTCTAGGACTTCTGGAAATCTTTTACACCACCATGTTGATTTATATTGTTTGTTACATCACTACTTGCATATACAATTCATGTTTGTTGCACCACATCGAGCCTATGCTGGTTGTGGGGAGAATCATCACTAATAGCCTCTGTGTTATTGCTATGTGCTTGTGTAATACCTCTCATGCTGATGGGTTTGTGCATACCTGTTTCTAATAAGAGCCTTCAGCCCAGAAACTTCCTGAGAAGTCGGGGGGAGGTGTGATCACCTGTGTTCTAAAACAAAAGAAAGCGGGAGATGTAAAGGGCTGAAACTGTTGAGTTCATGCACTGAGGTTGGACAACCGAGCCCTTAAGGCTAAGTATTGATTGGACAATACTCTATTAGCATATGCTTGGAAAATGGCCCTTCCCACTATTCTGTGCTGGCTCGATAATTGGTGTATACAGAGAATTGTAGGAGAGACTAGGGGGTGGAGTAAGACTAGCCAGAGTCATTTTTTTGGGCGGGAGATGAAGAGGAGAGGTCATGGAGATCCTGCATCCATCCCCTTCACTTCTACCCCTAAAGACCAAGAATAAAGATCAAAGACTTTTGCTTATCCTGATTCTGGATGATTCTAAGATATCCAGGGTGCTAACTCAGCCTTCACAATGGATGAATGGATGGACTGATGGATGGAAGGATGGATAGAGGGAAGGAATGACGGATGGATGAAAGAGGATTTATTAAAACTCCAGTTATGTGTCAACTACCTTCAGGAGATGACAGCTCTGCTCTTGGGGATTTCAGTCTAATTGGGGAAACAAGATATATAAGGATTCAGAAATAGGGTGACTAACAAGACCCAGACATCCTTAGAGTGCATCAGGGTGCCAGAATATGGAAAATATTAAGGATAATGACAACCACAATATGGAGGAAAGGCAATGACAACAAAACTGGATGTTGTGAAGTTACAGTTACTGAGCAAGAGAAATGGGAAGGCTCCCCTGAGTTCCCTCCATCCCTGCCTCTCCATCCCCTTCCCCACCAGAGGTGGGGAACTATGAAACACTGCAGAAAATTTTGGTCAACTGTGTGGAGTTGGATTTTTATTCCTGTTTTAAAAAATTATTAGAGGAGATGACATTCTGGGAAGGAAAGTAGGGTGGGATATGTAGGAAAATGTGGGTGATATAAAAACAAAAAAAATCAATAAATTTTAAAACATTAAAACCAAATAGCAGATGAGCTGGGCAGGGATGTGACAGGAAGAAATGGAAACTGCTGAGTGGTTTGGCTTTTCTGTGTATCTTGAATGCTTAACATACTTTCTGGTACACTGTATTCTTCATGACTCCATTTGGGCTTTTCTAGTCAAGTTTGCCATTTCCTTCTTCAGTTCATTTTACAGATGAGAAAACTGAGGCAAACAAGGTGAAGTAACTGGCCCATGGTGACACAGATAATAAGTGTCTTTAGCTGGTTCTGAATTCAGGTTTTTCATACTCGAAGCTTCTGCCCACTCTACCACCTAGCCGACACATAGTAGGCCCTTAATGAATGCTTATTATTGTTGCTGATGCTGCTTTGGTTTCTCTCCAATAAATCAATCAATAAGCACTTATTAAGTGGTCATTTTGTGTTAGGCCCTAGGAAGATGAAGAAATGACAAGATGAATGAGCAGGGAGGGGAGGTCTGACTGAACTACTGACTGGGCATCCTAAAACAGGCACGGGGGAAGTGGCAGGAGCTGGCGGGAGGGTCGGGTGGGAAAAGAGTGGGCCAGGGTGTCCAGGTGGAGAGAGGGCAGGAAGCCGACAGCCATTCTTCCTGGTCCAGGAGCTGAACGGCACCTTGGAGAGCAGCCTGTCCCCCAGCCCCTTCTAATCCCACTGGGGGGTGGGGGGAGAGGAAGCATCTTCCTTTAGGGCAGAGCCCAACCCTGCCTTGTCTCCAGAAGCATCAGGGCAAGCTGTTTCCAAGGGCAGTCAAAGGATGGTAGAAGAAAAAAGGCTCCAGAGAAGGCTCGGAGTCCGTGGGGAGTTCCCTGGAGCTAAAATCTCATTAGCGATCATGGGAAAAGGGCTTCTGGGGAAGCCTGTGGGCATGTTGGCCTCCTGGGATGCCCGCTTAATGTGGGTCCTGATGGGCTTGATGGATGGACAGAGCAGATAATCAGCTCTGAGGTAGAATTTAGAGGGGCAAGGCAAGCCCCACGGCACTGGAGCTACCTTCGGCAGCTTGTTCTTCTTAGTCTGATATCCTACGGTTCTCTGATGCCGAAAATCTCCTGGGGAGGGAGCCCACATCTACCCTCTAAGGACTTTGGGCGGTATGGAGGCGTGGGGCCCAGAGAGTCAGGTTCAAACCCCACCTATAACTTTTACAGACTATGTAACCCTGAGCAGGTTACTGAATAGCTTTGCACCTCAGTTCCCCACCTGTATTCAATAAGAAGGTTGGATCAGATGGTGTCAGAGGTCCCTTCCAGGTCCACAACTCTGGTCCTAGGTCACTGAATTACTCCAGGCCTCAGTTTCCCTCTCCGTAAAATGGAGAGGTTGGCAGAGAACCAGCTCAAAAGCTCTGATTCCATGAAGGAATTCTTCAGCAACTTTTGCTTCCTCAGGAAGGACAGAGCCAGGGAATTAGCCAGACCTTACTCATCAGGGAAGAAGGAAGCGGGTGTTGGAGGGAAGGAGGACCAGGTCAAAGAGCACTGGAGGACAGGACACAGGAGTGGGCAAGGCTGCAGCGGTGGGGAGGTCTCGGTGCCCTCTGGCAGCAGACAAGTAACCGGCCTTGGGTCCATGAGCAGCCCCCGGGAAGCCACCAGAGCCGCTGCCACGGGACACCTGGAGAGGCTGATCTCCGGCGTGGGCAACGTGGGACACAAAGAGAGGACAAGATATGATCCCTGCCCTGAAGAAATGTAAATAACTGTGTCCGCAGAGGGCACATGTGGGCAATGACCAGCGCTGAGCCGGACAGCTGGACCATCTTGCTGAGAGTTTCCTAGATGTGCCCAGAAATACGCCCCCTCAGAAAAGTTTAACCTCCAGAGCCCCCAGAGACAGTGGACCCTCCCCTTAGTCAAGCCATCTGTCCCGCCTGTTCCCATCAAGCCTGAGCGGGAGAGAGCCAGGAGGAGGGAAGGCTGGCACTGAGCTCTCATTAACAGCTCCCTGGGGATGGAGTCTTGGAACCAGGAAAGCTCCTGGCTCTGCGACTGTTCCACTGCGGGGGTTCGGGCTGGTCGCTTCCCTCTGGGGGCCTCACACAGGACCCGACGAGATGATCTCAGCGGCGCTTGCTGCCTGACGAATCTGTGGCATTTCCAAGTCTCCCCATTATCTTTTATGTAGCACAATTGCAGATATTTGTTTGCCCGTCATTTCTCTCTTAGGCTGGGGCTCCTGAAGGACAGGATTTTGCCTCTTTGTATCTCCAGGGCTAAGCACAGTACTTGGTACATAGTAGGTGCTTCATGACTATTTGTGGACTGCCTGGCATTGTAAGGTGAGTGAAGACGAGGGTCCAGAGCAAGAGGGAGAGAGCAGAAGCACCTGGGCTGGGAGGAGACTGGGATCATCCTTGCCTCTGCTCCCCAAGAAGCCCACCTTCACCATATCCACCCATGGACCCAGATCCCCTTCTTATGCTCCTAGGCTTCTCCCCGATACCCTGATAGACCCTCCTTAAGCCTCTAGGATACTTGTAAATCATTGTCACCGCCAGTCACGCTCCACATGCCCATGTGCCAAAACACCTTCCGGTCCTCTCTCTGTCCCACCTTCCGTGTCATTTCTACGTCTCACCCAATCCTGTAACCTGGACTTCTCCATGTCCCTAAAATATTCAATGTCTTTCCAAGGTCCTCCATGTCATGGGATGATAGAGGGCCACATAGTGTAGACCCTCAGAATCCTCCGGCCCAGATGCCCCACTGTACCACAGACTCATTCAGAACATCCTCCCACGTCCTTCTCAACCTCATGCCCTTCACACCCCCGACTCCCATCCTTTTTCCCTCGACCTTGGAAACCAACTGGTAGAGCAGATCGACGATGGCTCAAGCCACCGAGCTTCACTTCTCCCCCCTTTTCCTAAAGTCCCAGAGAAAGCTGTTTATCCTCCCTGCCTTTAGTCTCCCCTCTCTCACCTCCTAATCCTTTATAACATGGCTTCTGACCTCGTCACTCAGTGGGAACTGCCTTCTCCACAGATCTCTTCACTGTCCAAGCTGGTGTGGATTTGTTTGCTCTTTTTCAATCCTCCGCCTTCTTGGTCTCTTGTTATATATGAACTACTGACAACCCCCTCCTCCTAACACCCTTTCCCCTCCGGTTTTAGTGACTGGTCTCCTATTGGCTGGCAGCCCCTTGTCCATCATCTTTGCTAGATTATCCACATCCTCTCCCTTTCTCATAGGTGTCTCCCAAGACTGTTCTGGATCATCCCCTTTTTTTTCTCTCTGTTCTCTCCTGGTGATCTCACTAGCTTTCATAGGTTCAACTACCATCTTTAGGCTGGACCATATTTGTTGTTTGGTAGTTTTTCAGTCATATCCAATTCTTTGTGACCCTATTTGAGATTTTCTTGGCAAAGATACCGAAATAGCTTGCCATTTCCTTCTCCAGCCATTTGACAGATGGGGAAACTGAGGCAGAGTTAAGTGACTAATCCAGGATCACACAAGCTTATAAATATGGCCAGATTGGAACTCAGGAAAATGAGTCTTCCCGATTCCAGGCCCAGCCCTCTACATATTATGGAACCCTCCAACTGTTCTTCTAGGACCATATACCCAACCCTAGTTTCTTTCTTGAGCTGTAGCCCCATATCATTAATTGCCATTGGACACTTTAAACTGATCTTTCATAGAAACCTTAATATGCCCAACACATAACTCATCTTCCTCTTCCTTCTCCACTTCCCTATTTCCATTGAGAGCCTTTCCATCCTTTTGATCAGTCAGGTTCAGCAACTTCTGAATCATCCTCAATGACTCCCTCTTCCTCACGGTCACCATTCTGAATCCATTGCCGAGCCCTCTTGGTTCTACCCTTCTAGCAGCTCTCTTACCCAGCCCTTTGTCTCGGCTCCCACCGCTGTAGTTCTGCCCCCCTTCCCTTCTCACCTGGACTCTGACAATAATGACTTGGCTCTTTGTCTCAGCCTTTTCTCTTCTCCCCTCCAGCTTCCATAGAGATGCCAAAGAGACATTTCCAAAGCACAGGTGGAACCATATTACTACAAGCCCAGAAAGCTCCAGGGGTCCCCACCTGACTTTTTAGGTCCCTCACAATATGACTCCAGCCTACCTACCTGGACTGACTTCACGTACTGATCAGACAGACCTGTGGCAACATCCCACGTCCTGTCCCCACGACAGAAACAGGCTCTCTCCCATTCCATCCCTACCTCAAAGGATCCCTAGTTTCCTTCAAGGATCAGACGAAGCACCTCCTGCCACAGGAAGGTTCTCCTGATCCCCTAATTTCCAGGGCCCCACTCTTTGGGAGATGTTGAGAGTCTGGGGTATCACACATAAAATAAAACCCTTGTCCAGACCAATGGGCCCAGTGAACAAGGCCCGTTCCTACTCCAGAGGCAAAAATTTCTTGGGAAGGAGTAGGGAGGAGGGAACGAGGAGAAAGGAAGATGGGAGGGAAGGGAAAAAAGACTACAGAAGAAAGATGGGTTTTAGGGTGAGCTTTAGGACTGACTTATGCTTTGGATTAAATTATTCTGATTTTTATCTGTGTGGTGATAGGAGCTCTGTGCCATTTACTTGTTATATTTCCTCCTTTATATCTCCCTGGAGGTTTGGTGTAAAGAGAAGTTAGTTCAGTAATTGGACTAGAATGAGGATGGAGCACCTTAAGCCCAACATACAGATCAGGAGAATTCTGATTGGCTCAAGTAATGATTAGGCAATGAACTCAATTCATTGGTCCAGGGGATGAGGTATACTTGGTTGGAAAACATTATCTCCATCTGGGTCCCTGAGGCAGCAGACAGTGCAAGATTTCTTAACCTAAAGGCCATGATGTTAAAAAAAAAGTATTTTGATCAATATATTTCAATATAATTTTAAAAATAATCCTATGTATTTTATTTTGGGCAGTTGGATGGCTCAGTGGATAGAGCAATGGGTGTGGAGTCAATCCTGACTTCAAATACAGCCTCTGACATTTACTAGCGATAGGATCCTGGGCAAGTCACTGTACCCTATTTGCCTCAGTTTCCACATCTGTAAAATGAACTGGAGAAGGAAACAGCAAACCACTCTAGTGTCTTTACCACGAAAACCCCAAATGAGGTCATAAAGAGTCAAACATGACTGAAAAACAACTGAATTTTATTTTATGTATTTAAAAACGTGATTTGGAGAAGGGGGCTATAAGCTTTAACAGACTATTGCCAAAAGGGTCCGGGACACACAAAAACAGTAAAGAGCCCCTCCCTGGTGCTGGCCATACATCCGGAGGAGCCAAGCTAGGCCCCAGCAACCAGAGATTTGAGCTAGAAGGGACCATAGCGATCATATCGAGTCCAATGACCTTCCTGCTGTTTGATAAGGTAACTGCCAGATGGGATGGGCTCAAAAAGGGAGTAGTACATGGAAGTATTAAAATTTGAACCCAGAACCATTGCCTCTAAATTCATTTCTCTTTCCACATGGTACCTCCAGAGTAGAGGAGAAGCTAATTAGGAATTAAATGACATTCAATCTGGGAAGGGATCTATTTCTTCCATTTGCACTTCTAATGACCTCCCCTGCTCTGGTGTATTATTTCTGAATTTATACACCCTTTTTTTCTCTTGTAACTTGTTGGGGGCACAGAGAAGTCTCAGGGGTCCTCTCTCATAGATAGAAACTGGCAACTTACCTGCAGTTTACGGGATAATAGGATCACAGTCAGAGCTGGAAAAGTCAGAGCCCCCTAGATCCAACCCTATCATTTTATAGATGAAGAAACTGGCCCATAAAGGTTATCATTCAGAACTAGGGCGGGATTGGAACTGAATCTTCCTGACCTCGAATCCAGTGCTCCGACCACCATCCCGGGCGCCTCCGTATGTCACCAATATTTTCCTGTTAAGTGAGTTGCCCGGAGCACTGAAGTGGAAAGTGACTTGCTAGTGTGTGACAGATGGAGATTGGGTTTCTTCAGTCCAAGTCAGACCCGGGAAACACATTAGCTTGAAAACACCATCTCCAGGCCCATCTCCAGTCACCCTGATCTACATCTGGCCACTGGACCCAGATGGCTCAGGGAGAGAGCGAGCCCGTGACTCTGCATAGCCCTACCAAGTTTAAATCTAATTCACTTGCAAGTCATGACATCTCCTTCCCGATGTCATGGTCCTTTTTAAGAAAGAAGAATAAATAACGATGAACAGCAACCTTTTATCTGTTACTCCACACTGCCTCTTAAAAATTGACCCTAGAGAATTGGAAATGGAGTGGATGGTCATAAGACTGTGGATGAACAAGCTGTTGCATATGATGGAGTTAGAATACTACTGTGCTATAAGAAATGACCAGCAGGATGCTCTCAGAAAAACTTAGAAGGACTTACATGAATTGATGCAAAATGAAAGCAGGAGAACATTGTATACAGGAACAGCAGCAGTGTAAGGATGATCAACTGGGAAGGATTTAGTTCTTCTCAGCCATGCAATGATCCAAGCCATGCAATGATCCAAGACAATTCTGAAGGACTTATGACACAAAGGGCTATCCATCTCCAGAGAAAGAACTGCTGGAGTCTGAATTCAGATTGAAGCATACTGTTTCTTTATTTTTCTTGCTTTTTTTGCCTGTGTTTTCTTTCACAGAATGACTAATATATGTTTTGTATGACTGCCTATGTATAACCGATACCAAACTGCTTGCCTTATCAATTTGGGGAGAGGAAGAGGAAAGGAGAAAATTTGAAACTCAAATTTTTTTAAAAGAATGCTAAAATATAGCATATTTTCACCTGTAACAGTGGGAAAATAAAATTTTAAATTTTAAAAAACTAATCTTAGAAAACGTACTCTTATAACCTGAATGTAAATTCTGCCTCAGATATTTAACGGCTATGGGGTTCTGGGAAAATTACCAACTTTTATAGGCCTCAGTTTTACAGGTGTGGATAACAAAAAGATGAACTCAAAGGGCCCTTAGGTCCCCTCCAGATTTAAATCTCTGATTCCATGAAGTAGGTACCAAGATGTTTGGCCAACAGGGAAGGTTACTAATTAGGGATGGAGGGCTCTATAAGTCTTACCCCAAGGAGCCAAGGAAAGCCAGGAAGCTTGAGGCCTCCAGCTGGGGGATGAGGAAGGTCATTGGGAATCAAGAAAGTTTTAGAAGCAATGACAAATGAAAGTCTTGGGCTTCAAGGGAAAGGTAATGGAGACCAGCTCCAAAATGGCGCTAGCATTCCCTTCCCTGCAACTCAAATGCCAATCCCTTCTCTAGGAAGTTCCCTTAACCACACCACCCAAAAGTGAACTTCCCCTGTCCCGGGTCCTTTCCGTGGCAGTTAGCTTGTATCATGGGAATAGTATATCTTGCCACATAGCTTCTATCTCAAATGAAAGGTTCCTGAGTCCATAGGCAGGGACCATTAGAGTTATTATTGTATTTAGCTGTGCCTACAATGTACATGGCTCTGCTCTCCTAACAATAGTTTTTTAAAGTATTTTATTGATATTTTCTTTTTAAATCACCTTAAGAATAAAACACCAAAAATCAGACTAGATTACAAAGACTAAAATAAGAGAGCAGTTCCACAAACCCAATCACCTCGTTGACCTTGCCTGACAGCAAGCGCCATGTTCTACACCCATGGTTCCCTGATCCTTTTGACCCACCTCTGCAAAGAAAGGAAGAAGGTATCATGGTTTACATCTGTCTAGCGAATAGACAGGCAGTCTTTCAGCTTAAATCTCAAGGCCCTTCATCCTCTCCTGGCCTACTCCCTCCATCCAATTTCTTCTTCCTTTGTTCCTTCAAAGGATGACAAAAAGAATCCATCCATCTAATACAGACTAAACAGCCCGAAGTATTCTTTTGGTCCCTTCCAATGTATGAATAGGATTCTTCTTTTTCTCATTTTCAGACAAAGACACCTGAAAACCCAGGGCACTGGTCCAACTGACCCTCACTCCATGCCCTGGGCAACAACTGAGGGGTACAAGAAATAGACGGGGTAGAAGGGGACAGAGGATAGTGATGAGAAGAAGAGACCAACATAAGAATTCAGAAGCATATTAAAAAACAAAATAAAACCACACCTTTCTAGTTCAGGAGAAAAATATCAATCAATCAATCAAGTCCTTTCCAGATTTACCTCCTCCCATTCTTTTAGGCCTAATCCCTCCCATTTTGGGGGCAAACACTTAAAACAGGGGTCCTCAAACTTTTAAAATAGGGGCCAGTTCACTGTTCCTCAGACTGTTGGAGGGCCGGACTATAGTAAAAACAAAAACTTGGTTTTGTGGGCCTTTAAATAAAGAAACTTCATAGCCCTGGGGGAGGGGGATAATCATCCTCAGCTGCCGCATCAGGCCCACAGGCCGTAGTTTGAGGAGCCCTGACTTAAAAGAACAAGAACTGAAACCAAAAACTTGGAAAATGGATAAAGAACCTTAAGAACCTTGCCTTCCCTCTTTCCCTGATGGGATTCTAGTTATGATCCACCTTCTTTCCCCATTCTCTGAAGGGCTCAATGTACTGATCAGAAAGGAGCAGGTCCCTTGGATCCTTTCAGGTCCCCTGTGCCCAGCTAAGGGAGAATCCTTGAAGGAAGTGACCAAAGAGAGATTGAGGGGCCAGTTGGGCCCCCCTTAGTCAGTCTAATGCTCCTTTACTTGGAGGTACTCACCATATTAACATTGGGCTTAGTGTGGAACCTGATCTGACTGGTTTCAGCCAGATCTCAGCCCAGAATCCCCAAACCCAGTCCATCTGGCAGCCCATAGCTTCCCTAGAGGAGACTACAGTTGGGCCACCATACCCAACAAGACAAACATCTCTGAACGTGACCAGTGTGTGGATTTCTTTTCCTTGAATATGGTTATTTGTTACAATGAAAGGCATTTTTAACGGGAGGGCATTTAGTGGAGAGAAGCTAGTAAAAGGGACAGTGAAAAGATGAAAACCTGAAACATTTTTTAAATGCACAGAAAAGAATAAAAGGGAGTTCTGAGGGAGCCGGAGGTGAGCAACACAAGCTTTGAAACTAACTCTTGAATTTATTATAGATTTTTAAAATATGATCTAAGTAATAGATACTTATGGTTTCATCTATGAATAAATAAATAAAATGAAGTTTGCTGGATAGTTGATGAGATCCCTTTGTGATCCAGAGACATACTAAGGTTTAGTCCACCATTCCAAGGTAAACTCCTAGATTGGAGGGAGAATAAGATCTGCAGAAGAACTTTTGGATTGATAGAAGATGGGGATTCTGAAAAGGAGCAAGAGACAGGGAAAGTTGGGAAGAAGGGAGGGTAAGAGGGAAGAGAGAGAGAGAGAGGAGAGAGAGAGAGAGAGAGAGAGAGAGAGAGGAAGAAAGGGGAAAAGGAAAAGAAGAAAGAGAGAAGGAAGAGAGAGGGGGATAGAAGAAAGAAAAATAGGAGGAAGAAAAGAGAAGAAAGGGAGGGAGAAAAGAAATAGTGAAGAAGGAAAGAAAAAGATATATATAGAAAATATGGAGAGAGAAAGAGAGAGGGAGAGGCAGCTAAGGAAAAGGGAGAGGGAAAGAGGAGGAGAGAAGGAGAGAGAGAGAGAGAGGAAGAGAGAAAGGAGAAAAGAGAGAGGGAGAGAGTAGGGGAGAGGGAAAGGGACAGAGGGAGAAGGAGAAGAGGAAAAGGAAATGGAGGTTTTTTTGGTTTGTTATCAAATGCAAAGTAAACCACATGCAGCATCTGACCGCGCCTTCCAGTAACAGGGGGGACACACGCCAATCTAAACTGGCAAGGGGACAGATCCTGGCAAAGGGAAAGTAGTCAAGCTGCCAAGGCTCAAGGAAGGGCCAACCCAGATCTGGGTCAAGAGCAAATTAGCTGGAGGCCCTTTTGGCCTTCATTTTGGAAGAGCCCCATGGGTCTAGCTGGTCAGCACTCCACCTTCCGCCTTCTCCTGGCCCAGCTGAGGCTGGTTGGGGCCGGAGACATCCAGGCTGTCCTGTCCAGGGCGGAGTGGGGCAGGCCACATTTCGGACCCAGGCCACGGAGGGCTCGGATTCATTCCTAGGCGGGCTCTCGGGGGGCTCACGTCGGCCCCAGGGCCCCACAGCCTCCCGCAGAGGAAGTAGCAGTGACTGACCTGAGGTGGACATCACTTCTCCAAAGTCTCTGTCTCTCTTTTTCACACACACACGAGCTCAGGGACGGGCTGAGATCACAAGGGTAGTAAGTAGAGTCATACTTTCAGAGGGGCGTTAGAGGCCCCCAGGATTTACAGGTGAAGAAACTGAGAGGGAGGTGCAGAGAACGGGAGAGCAGAGACTCCATTCCTCTGACTCAAAGTCCCCTTTTCTTACCTGGGAGAAATCAAGGTTCCCACCCCAGACCCAAAGAGAGGGGCCAATGGATGCCCTGAACCCGAACGGGGGAGCCCGACCCAAAGAAAGCTTTTGGGAGAGGTCCCCTGCTCCGGGCTTGCCCCTCGGAAGCCGGTCCACTCAGCCGCTGCCCTCTCGGCAGCTCCTGCCAGCCTCCGCACCCTGACGCGTCCCCGGATGAACTCATCAGCCCTCCGCCTCCCTCGTGGCATTCCTGCGCCTCCCAGCCCTGCCTCCGAGGAAGTACCTCCGGAACCCGGAGGAGAACGAAGATAATTATAGCTCCCGTTTCTCGAGCGCTCCGAGGTTCGAAGGCCCCTTTCCTCATGTCAACCCTGTGGGCGAGAGAGTCTGAGCATCAGCTACCGGCTTCATTTGGCAGATGGGGAAACTGAGTCTTAGGGAGTGACTCAATTTTGTCAGCATCACACCATTCCGAGATGATCTTCGAGCCTTGGAGCTCCAGGCTCACCCCGGTGCCTCTTAAAGACCCTCCGGGTGGAGTTTGAGCCCAGATTCTCTTGTCCTTCCCCTTAAGGGAAGCAGTATGGGACAGTGGAGATGGGGGGCCCCCGTCTGCACCCCATCTCTGTATCTTTGGGCCAATCCCTTTGCTTTCTTATCTGTAAGATCTGGTGTTCCCTCCAGCTCCAGGTAAAACCAGAGGCTCCCAGGAGGCAGGGTCCACCTGTGGCCATCTCTTAACCAAAACCACTTTCTGTATACAAAGAACGAACAATCCCCATTGGAAGGAACTTAGGGTGCGAGGGGGAGACAAGGCCATGCACATAAACCCCCTGTATTTAACTACCAAGTGTCCAGAGGCATTTGTCCACTCCCTATCTATTCACTATTCCCGGCTACAAAAGTCGTGGTATTATTTAGATCAGAGAAAGTATAAAACCATCCTAAGTCTTTTGGGACACCCAGCACAAGGTGAATCAATACAAACACACAGAGGAAGCTGCAGTCGCTGGGAGCAGGTGGGCTTCCCCAGCAGAGCCCTGGGTGGGCCTGAGAACAGAATTCATGGACCTGGCTGTGAAGCCTGAACATCGGCTCCCTCCTGCAGGACCCGGGCCTGGGCAGGCCCATCTGGGCATCTTGGTCGCCTGCTCAGGGCAGTCCTGCCCATTCCACACAGAAAATCCAGGGTCAGCCCCTGGCGTGGACCAGGCAGAAGAAGGCATCATGGGAGGTGGAGCTGGAAAGAAATCTTAGAGACCTTCAACCACAGGGTCCCAGAGTTAGAACTGGAGAGGATTTTAGAGGTCAGTGCTCTTTGTTTTTACAGGTGGGGAAACTGAGGATAAGGGATGGGTCCAAAGTCACACAGGGAATAACTGGCAGAAGCGGGGAGCAATCAGGCCCTAATCTGGGGCTTTTCCCATTGCATCAAGCTGCCTTCCAGGCCTGACCCTGAGCATTTTGCAGAACAGGTAGAACGAGGCTCAGAGAGGCTCTCTCAATACACAGGAGTTGTCAAGGAGCAGAGCCAGGAGACGAATTGGAGCCAGAGCTGGCAAGGCCCGATTCCTGTACAGAGAAGGAACCCACAAGATGGAGCCCCTTGGTGGCAAGCCTGAGAATCAGGATTTTAACCCAGGCCCTCCGGCCCCAGAGACGAGGCTCCTTCCACTGGACTGGCCTGACTCCAGAGCCAGGCCCCAGGCTCCCTTCCTGCCCGGGAACCCCACACCGAGCTTCTGGGGGAGCCTGAGGAGAGAGAGCAGAGGTATCATCCTACTCATGTTCCTGGCGTCAAGCATGACAAGGGAAACAAGCCGGCAAGAAGAGATTCAATCTGCTCCTTTTCCAGGCAGTAAATTTGCTCTGATTAAAAGCGGCGAGCGCTCCAGTCAATTACTCTGAGGAAACACATCCCGAGGGGTGATTCCCCACTGCTCCCCGAGGACACTGGCTTGCCTCAGGTGTCCCTGGCTGGGGGAGCTCCGGGACAGTCTCTCCGATTTCTCTCACTCCTACCCCCCAATTCCACCAGCTGTGGGATATGAAATAAATCATTCTCCGGCCTTAACTTCCTCAGCTGTAAAATGAGGGTGTTGGAGTCCTGAGGTTTCTTCCAGATCTGCGTCCCTGAAGCCCACAGGCCTGTCTCCTCTATTCTGGGAAGTCACCCTAGAGCGTGGGGTCCTTAATGTTTCCTTACAACATCCCCAGGACAGGAGGCTCATTCATCTGCCTTCCTTGGCGACTGATTCCCATGTCTTCAAATCTAACCCAGTTCTTTCTCAAAGTGAGCCGAGTCTGATTCCTTTATTCAGTCCCTGATGCATCCGTCCCCCAGCCTCCTCTGGGCCTTCTCTCTCCTCCATACCTGGAGCACCAGTCTGGCTTCCTTCAACCCCCAACTAAAACCCTCTATTCTACAGGAAACCCTTCCTACCTCCTCCCAGCTCCAGTGCTTTCCCTCTCTTGTTGCCTATTGCTCCTATATATCACATCTATTGGCTTGTACACTTTCTTCCCTTTTGGATTGTAAGCTCCTTGAGGCAGGCCTCCAGAGCCAGTGCCCCTTCCATGGTTCCATGATGCTCTCCATCCCTGCTCTGCTCAGCCCGTTGTCCCTCCTCTGCTCCTTCCTGGAGAAAGGACCCTCCTTCTGGGAGCATGAGCCCAGGTCTCAGCCTCCAGAGCCAGTGCCCCTTCCATGGTTCCATGATGCTCTCCATCCCGGCTCTGCTCAGTCCGTTGTTTCTTCCCTGCCCCTTCCTGGAGGAAGGAGCATCCTTCTGGGAGCATGAGCCCAGGTCTCAGCCTCCAGAGCCAGTGCCCCTTCCATGGTTCCATGACGCTCTCCATCCCGGCTCTGCTCAGCCCGTTGTTTCTTCCCTGCCCCTTCCTGGAGGAAGGAGCATCCTTCTGGGAGCATGAGCCCAGGTCTCAGCCTGCAGAGCCAGTGCCCCTTCCATGGTTCCATGATGCTCTCCATCCTGGCTCTGCTCAGCCCGTTGTCTCTTCCCTGCCCTTTCTTGGAGGAAGGAGCATCCTTCTGGGAGCATGAGCCCAGGTCTCAGCCTGCAGAGCCAGTGCCCCTTCCATGGTTCCATGATGCTCTCCATCCTGGCTCTGCTCAGCCCGTTGTCTCTTCCCTGCCCTTTCTTGGAGGAAGGAGCATCCTTCTGGGAGCATGAGCTCAGCCCTTCACCCAACTCCTTCCCTTGGAGAGGACTAACTAGCCATGGCCTAGAGCAGTGATCCTCAAAGTGTAGTCCAAAGAATTGTTGGGGTCTCTGAAACCCTTTCAGAGGGTCTACAAGTGCAAAATTATTTTTTATTTCTAATATAGTAAATAGCTATAAATATAATCCATGTGAACAAAAACTCTTTGAACAGATCCTTGATAGTTTTTTTTTTTTAAATAACATGAAGATACTGAGAATCAAGGTTTGGGAACCACTGGTCTAGAGTCTGGTGAATGAGACAGAGGATCCTGCCTTCTTCCCCACTCCCATCCAATTCATTTGATTAATCTCATTAGATCAATTAGATCCGACTTCCCAGCAAATCCTTAGGCTCAGGGATATAGCCATGGGAGGGAATAAGCTAAAGAAAGAAAGCCACCCCCCCTTTTTTTTAACCTCATGACTTCTCATGTCTCCCACTGGATCAAAGACCTGGAGCCATGAAGGAGGCGTCTTGGTCCAACTCTGTTTACAAGGTTGGATCCCAGCCGTGCTGCCTATTAAGTACGTGACTGTCCATCAGACTCCTCGACTCTCAGAGAACACGTGTCTAGGCCGGTGGTTCTCAGACTTTTTGGTCTCGGGACCCCTTTACACTCTCAAAAATGAGCTGCCTTAAACAGCTTTTGTTGAAGTGGATAATGTCTATTTATTACTTTATAATAAAGCATCTGCGCGTTATTATGAAATAGTTTTGACCACATTACCCCCTGCAAGGGCCTCCTTTGAGAAACTCCAGTCTAAAGGATGGCTAAAAGTCCCCTCCATTTTCTTTTTCTGGGCGACTTGTGCAAGATCACACAGCCAATAAGTCCTCCTGCCCCCAGGGCTGGTGCTCTGTCCAGTGTGCCACGTAGCTAGCCCATCCCCTTCATTTTCTAAATCTGAGATCTCTTCTACAGGAGGCAGGATGGGGAAGGAGGAGGTTCGGATCTCAGTCACCGACCACCTGTGTGACCCCGAGCAGTCGTCCCTTCACTTCCCTGCCCGCTGCATCCTCGTCTGTGAAACTGGATTCCACTTTCATCTCTGAGCTTACAGTCCCATCATCTGATCTCTCTGATCTCCTTCAGTGGGAAGGGGAGAAATAAACCCCAAGTTTCATCTCGGGCAGGGCCGTAAGCGCCATCACTTTGTCGTGTTCATCTTCCTCTCTCCTCCCTGCACGGAGCTCAGTAATCCTCATGGAGCAAGTGCTCATTCCCGTCACCTCCTCCCCTCCCAAGGGCAGAGAGGGGAGAGGAGAGACAGCAGGTGCAAGAGCCTTCCTCCTTCATCCTCCTCAAGGCTCCTCATCTGGCTCTCTTCCACAACCCGACCTGAACAACACAGTCCTCAGGTTGGCCATCCCACATCTGATCTCAGGGACCAAGCTTGTCCCCCCCCCAAAAAAAAAAACTATCCCCACATCTCAAACTATATTGCAAAGCAGTGATCAGTGAAACCATTTGGAACTGGTTTAAAAAAGGGGAAAGCAGTAGGTGGAGTAGTGGATAGAGCACCAGATCTGCCCATCTTTCTGAATTCAAATCTGGCCTCAGATAATAATCCAGTAAGTGATAAACCGGGGAATAATACATTTGTTGGGGAAAGAACCATTTATTTGACTAGAACTGCTGGGAAAACTGGAAAGCTGTTTAGCAGAAATTAGACGGAGGTCAACATCCTATACAATTCATTACAATAAGCTCAAATTGATCCTTGATCTGAATATTAAAGATTAGAGCATTTAAAAAAATTACAAGAGAACTGGATCAAATCCCTTTCCCAAATACATCTGAATCCTTATTTAAACAAGGGATGGAAGTTACCAAAAGGATAAGACGGGTAATTTTGATTATAGGAAATCGAAAAGTGTTTGCATGAACAAAATTGATGCAAATAGAATAAGATAAGAAGTAGTTGATTGGGGAAAAATCGTGACATGGACAAAGAGTTTTGAAAAGATCACCAACTATTAAGTACATAAAAGATTATTCCAAATAAATAATAAAAGAAATGTAAATCAAAAGAATTGTGAAGTTTCATCCACAAAGAAAATTAACAAGGATAAAATGTAGAGCCGAGGCAAGATGGACTGAGTGAAGAGGCATTTGTTATGTGCTAGGCTGTGAATTGATCTAACCGTTAGCAATTTGGGAATGATGATAAGAAAAGTTGTCCATAGTATCTCGTCTAGAGATCCTATTGCTAGGTAATGAGTAGGTCAATTAAAAAAAAGACCCACATATGTAACTGGAAAAGTACTTTTTATAATAGCAAAGAAGAAACCGTAAGTAAGTAGGATGTGGCGGAACAAACTGTAGCATGGGAAGGTAATAATTATATGTGTGTGTGTGTGTGTGTGTGTATGTATATGCTATAAGAAAGAATGTATATGATGAATCCAGAGAAGCACGGGAAGATTTGTATAACCTGATGCAAAGTAAGTCAGCACAACCAGGAAAAGAACATATGAAATGATTACTATAATGTAGATAGAATGATAACAACAAAAGAAACAAAATTGAAGGCTGTGAAATTCTATTGGTCATTTGGTCCCAAAGAAGAGCTATGAGAAGGTACCACTTTCTATTTTTTTTTTTTTTTTTGCAGAAAAAGGGGCTTCTGGGTATAGAACTCTGTATATAATATTGGACTTATTTTATGACTAGATTAGTTTGTTGAGCTTTTTTTCCCTTTGTTATAAGGGATGACTCTTGTGGAGGGGGAAGGGAGAGAGATGCATTAGAAAATATAATATAAAATCAATAACAATACAAATATTTTTAAACTCACTTTCCACATATTGTGCCCCGATGCCCCATAAACCCCCAAAAATGCTTGTGTAGTTTTTGCTTGAAGATTTAAAGTAAAGATTTACATTTTCTTCCAAAGCAGCCCAACCCACTTTGGGACGGCACAAATTGTTAGAAAACCTAAAACTGTCTCTGGTGCCATCTTTCCCTCCGAGTTCTTACTCCCTGGGGCTGAGCAAAACAAGTCACATCTCGGTCTCAAAAGACAGTCCTTCCATCACCTGAAGGCAGCCACAACATCCTCCTTGTGCCTTCCTCCTCCCAGCTAAACAGCCTCCTCCCATCGGGGGAAATTTGAGAGCTAGAAGGGACTCAGAGACCATCAGGTCCCACCCCTTCCCTTCCCATCCCCGTCACCAGGAGCCAGCCACCACTGCTGCCTCCCCCTGCTCCCCACCAAGCTCACTCCTCCAGTTAATTAAAAACAAGTCCTGGAGAGAGAGGAACGTTTCCTACACGGGCCAGGTGTCTTTCTCGCTCACCACCTGCCAAACCTTCCCTCTCTTCCTCACACCAGCCCCCGTCTCTGTCTGTCTCTGTCCCTGCGTGTCTGTCTCTGTCTCGCTCCCTTCCTCTCTACGCAAAAAACATGTGGCGAGGAATCCCTGCCTTGAGCCTCAGGACCCAGGGCTGAGACAATTTGTCCCGGATGCAGAGACTAGGAGATCCCTGGGAAGACTCGGATCAGCTCTCCATCTCCAGTGTCCCCTGGAGGGCGATTTCCTGCTTTCAAGGCAAAGGGAAAATCTTGCCTTCTTCTGGAGACATCCCAGAGAGGCGGGTAGAGAACGTGGAGGTAGCTTAAGGGATCTCCCTCCTCCCGAGGAGCACGAGTGCCCAGAGAGGAAGCCAGCCATATTTACATGCCCGTGTATGTTCCTTGAGAGTGGGGACTCTGTATCCCCAGCAGTAGCGGAGGGCCTGTGACCTGGAGGGTCTTAATCAGTCCTTGCTAATTGATTAGTTAATTGATTGATAGATGGTCTCCTTACATTCTATATAGGGCTAATCTCAGGTATATGAATCCCAGGATCCTAGGCTAAAGCTTCCTTGATTGTTTGTTTGCTTGCTTGCTTGCTTCCTTCCTCCCTTCTTTCTTCCCCTCTTTCCTTCCCTGCCTCCTCCTTCCTTTCCTTTCCTCCCTCTCTTTCTCCCTCTCTCCCTTCCTCACTTCCTTCCTTCCTCCTTCTCTTGCTCTCTTTCTTCCTTTCTCCCTCCTTCCCCCTCTTTCTTCCTTCCTTTCTCTCTCTTTTTCTCTTCCTTCCTTTCTTTACTTCCTTTCCTCTATTCCTCTTTCCTTCCTTCCTTCCTCTCTTTCTTTCTTCTTTCTGTTTATCTATCCATTCATTCATTCACATTTATTTATTTTGAGGCTCTTCATATACAAAAAGGACAGAGATCCAGAGAAGTTATTTTCAAATTTCCAATTTTTCCAATTTCAAATTTAAGACCAAAGACTTACTGTTGGAAAAGGCTTCAGAGGCCTTCTGAGTCCAACCTTCCCATTTTACAGATGAGGAAACTGAGTCTCAAAGTGGTTAACTGCTCAAGGTCAAAGCAGCCTCCTTCTGAGACTGGGCAGCTCCCTTCTGCAAGGGACTGGGAAGGACTAAGAAGAGATGCATAGCTTGGGCTGGGTCTTAGGGTGGGGGGAGGAGAGCCTAATCCCACCCCACTGAGGCAGCCCCTCCCCAGGACTGGGAAACAAAGCCCACTTTATCCGGGTGCTCTGGTTCCCAGTTCCCACAGCTTCCTCCCCAGAAGCCGGTGCGATGGGAGGACTCCCCCCTGGCGAGGGAGTGACGGCTCCGGAGCCCTCCTGTGCCAGCAGAGAAAGGGGCAGATGTTCCTGCTCGGCTTTTCTGCCCCGCCCTCCAGCCTTCAGAGCCTCACAGGCAGAGGCTATTTCCAGAGGCTGGTGAGTGCTTTGGGATTTAGCTTCCAAGCTAAGCTGAGCCAGCCCCCCTGCAGCCCCCCACCCCCGCAAGCTGCTCCTTGGGCTCCCTTCCCGAGGCGCCTCAGCCTCAGCCCAGCTGGACGGGCCATTTCCCCTGGCTTGGTCCTCGGGTCAGTTACCCCACTTTCCTGGCCCCTGGGCTGCTTTAGACTTAAGAAGAGCGGGGTTCAAATTTACCCCCCGATTCTTCCCAGCCGTGTGACCTTGGACAAGTCCCTTTTACTGCTCTGGGGCTCGATTCTGGGCGGTAAAATGGAGGCACATAAGGGTCCTTCCAAGACTGTGACCCTTTAAGTCCCTTAGCCTCTATGGGCCTCAGTTTCTCCATCTGTATAATGGGGAGGGGCTGGACCATTCGGCCTCCCAGACCCCTTCAGTCCTATCACTTTCCTCGGGCACACCGGATGGGTTCCGTCCTCCATCACTGAGAGTCCAGAGCCCAACCTTCCCTCCACCCCCCAGCAATTCAGTAAGAGGCAGTGCAACCTACTGTCTTGGGGCAATGCACGTAGCGGGCCAGGCTGATGATGAGGTCGTGCGTGATGGGGTCCACCAGGTTCCGAAAGGTGGCGTAGCGGTACAGGACATCGTCCAGGGACGTCGACTCCATGCCCAAGTCCTGTGGGAGCAAAGGAAGGAGCCACGGTGAGAGGCGGCAGCCGGCCCGGGGGGCGCGTCCTGGGGCAGGGCTCTCCCGTGGGCGCCCAGCCCCGACGGCCAACGCCAAGGCCCCGGAGCGGGGGTCCGGGAGAGGAAGGGGCTCCCTCCCCAGCTGCTCCCTCTAACCAGCTCCGCCTGAAGCAAGAGGCGGCTATAATTAAGCAGAAGAATTAAATTCGGAGCGGGTTTAATCCTGGCTCTGCCAGGTCTTGGGTAAGTCACTTCTCCTGAGGCTCAATTTTCCTCTCTGTGAAACGCGAGGGTGAACATCTGCCCTCTCGGGTCCGCTCCAGCCCCTGAAGAGCACAAGTCCGGCACAATCGCACCATTTCTCTCAGATCTCCCCCGTTTTAAGAACTGTGGCGAGGCCCCGGGTGGATTTCCACTGAGACTCGGCCCACTGCCCCAGACAAGACCTGAGGCCCTTAATCAGCCCTTGGTGAGTGACTGGGTGGTCTCCCCCCATCCTCTTTTTAACAGGCTGAGCTGGGCCACCTGAACCCCAGACACCGGACAGATGTTTGCCCTTTTCTCTGAAACAAGGGGCTCCTCCTCTCTGAGCCCCCTCGGGCAGCCCAGGCACGCCTACGGATCTCTTCTCAGAACAACGTTTTAAAATAATGGAAAGAAATGCTAAATTTCAGTGGGATTTAATAAAAAACAAAGCTTAATTCCGGTCCCCCCGATCCAAGTTCCTCAACCCCTTGACCCCAGACCTCGAGTCTAGAACCTCTGCTCTAAAGCAAAAAATAAGGGAGGGGGCGACTGTTGTCTGCCCTCCGTCCCCACCCCCGTCCCCTACCCCACCAGAGCTGGAAGCCGTGGTTCCCTGTGGCCAGGAGAAACCTCCAGCTCCCATCCATCCCCCCTTGTCCCTCTGGGCCCTTGCCCCCCCTCCCCGAGATGAGAAATCTGCTGCCTGGATTTATAGCAACCAAAGGAACAAGTGAAAAAAAATTCAGCAGCTGGTCTCGCCCTGGAGGGGAAAGAGAAGGGGGGGGAGCGGGGAGCAAACCCACCCACACACCTTCTCCCAAGGATGCTCAGAGAATGAACAAGTAGGGAGCAGGGTGAGATCAGAGCTTTCTGTGGCGGGCTCCCCATCTCCCTGCCAACACCAGCTGAAGCCCTGGAGAGGGCGGGCAGGAAGCAGGGAAGCTTCTCGGTGGGAGAGATCTGCCGCGAACTGGCAGCGTGCCCGGGATGCCCACTCCATGCCCGGACAGCAGGACGGCCCCGCTTCCCTCCCACTGCCTCGGGAAGAAGCGAAGCCCCAGTCATTCATTCTGGTTGGAGCGAGCCGGCTTACAGGACTCTCAGTTTCCTCATCTGTAAAATGGGGATTATCCTGTCTACCTCACAGTGTTCAGAGGATCAACAGACCTAGGGATGAAAGGGCTTCGGAGGCCCTCGAGCCCAAACCCTCAGCAGGAAAACCAGCTTGCCAAGGTCTCCGAGGGAAGGTCTGAATCCCCAACCTCATCACCCTCGATCTATTGCTCTTTCTCCCTGCGAGGGTCCAACGAGATGGTGGATATAAAGGACTTTGTCAAATTCAAGGCGTTGTATAAATGTGAAGGGTCCGTTCTGCTAGTGTTAATATTTAAATTTTATTTATGATTACATTTAAACTAAATAAAATTAAAGTTAATATTTAAATCCCAGCTAAATTTCAGCCCCCAAAGGAGCAGGATGGATGAGACTTTTGGGACTTGACTTGACCATTTCCAAGTGACTTTGATTCTCTAATTCTGCTGTAAGTGACTGTGTGACCAGGGTCAGACCCTCCCCTCTCTTGGGCTTAGAGCATCCCCTTTAAAAGGAGACTCCTCCCAGCTCTCCCAGCATTCCAAGCATCCGGGATTGTACCTCTCCGGCCTGGGGGCTTCGAGTTAAGCATATTTCCAGGTTTCTCTGATTAACAACTTCAAGGTCAGAGTTCTTTCTAAGGACAAAGATTTCTATCTCTGCAGTATCTCAAGCTTCTAGTTTTCTTTTTTTTGGGGGAGGAGAGGACAATCAGGGTTAAGTGACCTGCCCAGGGTCACACAGCCAATAAGAGTCTGGGGCTGCATTTGAACTCAAGTTCTTCTGACTCCAGGGAAGGCCCTGGCCCCATCTTGGGATTTTCAATATGGCTTCTCATCCCAGGGCCCAGTTAAGCCTTCCGATAGACTTGTGGTAAGGCAGGCATTCCCATTCCCATTTTAGAGGTAAGGAAACTGAGACCTGGAAGAAAAACCCAGTTCCGGGGAGTGGAGAGGGCAGGACCCCGGCTTCCCTCCCCTCCTCCTACCTGGGCTTTCTGCTAGAACAGCCTTGGCTCTGCACAATCACAATGCGATGCTATTTGGAGCTGGTGGCAGGAGGAGGAGACCTCCTCGTAGGGGCAAACTGGCGATTTTATTGGGGGCTTTCCCTGTGCCTCTGTTTGCCATCGAGAAGCCAAGAAACTGCCCCAGAGGAAGACCCCATGTTTCATATTAGGTCTGGGCACAGCATGGCCTCCCAGTGCTGGAAGTAACCCTGGGGCTCTCCCCTAAAACAGAAGAGCTGTGAAGTGCCCATCAACAGGCATTTATTAAGTGCCTACTGTATGCCAGGCTCTTCAACACGAGGGAATCGACCCCAAAGGTCTTTGTGTCTAAACTGATGATTCTATGGGATCATGGGGAAAAACTGGCTGGGCCCCCACCTGATCCACAGGCCAAGGGACCTCATCCGGGAAGGGCAGGGTTCAAGGTTCAAGATTTGAGTGTCTTCCTTTTCCCATCCATCCTGTTCCTTCCTCTTTTCCCCCATCGCTCCCCCTCTCTCTTAGCTTTGGTTCAGTCTAAAAGCTGTTCTGCTTGATTCGGCGTGAAGTTGGTAACTTCCACGTCGCCCTTCCTCTGCTTCTCTGGGGCCCAGTGCCTGCCTCAGGCCACCCAGGCGTCCCCTAGGAGCCACCTCCTCATTTCCCGCAGCTCCCCAACTGGGGGCTCCGTCCTTGTGGCCTTGGGAGGGGGAGCTTAATCCCCCCCAGGAAGCAGAGATAATTCCCTCTGGTTCATAGCCCTGACCTGAGGCCACCTTCGGAAAGAGAAAAATCGTGGTTTGTTTTTTTTAATTTTCTATGAAGCATGAGCCGGCTACAGATTATTTATTTGTAGATGATCCAATTTCCATTAAAACCATCAGCCTCCTCCTGCCCCTCTTCCACTTCCCACACTCAAATCGGGCCTCGGACGCTATTGGGCCGAGCAGCTCACTTAACCTCCGCCTGCCTTGGTCTCCTCATGTCTAACAGGGAGATAATAACGTCTGCCTCCCAGAGTTCTCCTGCGGCTAAATGAGAGAATATTTGTAAAGTGTTTCTAGATCTTAAAGAACTACATAAATGCAAACCATCATCATCATCATCATTATCGTCATCATCATTATTATTATTTCTTTGGTCAGCAGCCATTCTTATTAAGCAGATATTCTGTCCAAAAAGATTTCAACCTGTGTCCCAGGCTCCCCTGGGCCCCTTCCCGGGGCGTTTCGGTACGGAAAGAACAGCCCATCTTTCTGTGATATCCGAGGGCTCCCAGGGAGCGCCGGCCGGCCAGGGAATGGCCGACGGATCACGGCGTGCGGAAAGAACCGGAAGGCGGGCGGAGGTGACGGCCAGTGACGTGAGCAGAGCCAGGAGAATAATTTATACAATAACGACAAGACCGACTCTGAACGACGGGAAGCTCTAATCAGTGGAATAAATGCCCAGCCATGGTTTCAGATGCCTCCCTTTCTGAGCACGGTCAACGTGGGGATTCGTTTCCCATATTTGTTACGTGGATCTTGTTTTTATTTTTCAGAGGGGAGAAGGCAGGAAGGAAAGAGAAGAAATACTTATGAATTTTTAAGATTAAAAATAATTTTAAAGAAAAGACGAGCAGAGCACCAGTTGCAATAAGAGGGTTGGAGTCCAGAAGAGCCGAGTTCAAATTCAGCCTCAGACGCTTACCATATGAGGTTATATTGGATTTGGAGTCTGGAAGACCTGAATTCAAATTCTGCCTGACTCAGTTGCTTATTATTTAATTGACTCTGGATTTGCCTCAGGTTCCTCATCTGGAAAATGGGAATAATGAAAGCACCTTCCAGGGCTGTTGTGAAAATCACCTGAGGTAGCAAATGTAAAACACTTTGTAAACACTGGCTATTATTATCACCCCATGTTTGTGGTGTGTGTGTTTTTCTTCATCTGTAAAATTAGGGGGTAAATCAGTAGTCTTTCGGGTACCTTTCGGCTCTAGGCTCTGGGGTCCCTGGTAACATCCCCAGTCCTATCTCTCCCGTTCCCGAGGATTCAGTAAATGGGCCAGGAGAGTTTGGGAAGCTGAGCCAGGATCTCTCTCCTTTAGGATCCTCTCCTACGCTTGGACTGGCTCCCGGGTACTTCTGCAGGCAGGGGAATGGACAAGATGACCTTAAGAGTCCCAGCCAGGCGTGACTGGGGTGTTGCTTGTTGGCAGGGGCCGCCAACCTGAGCGGCAGCCAATCCTTGCTTTGCTCAGCGCAGGCAGATGGCACCCTCCCCAACAAGTATCTCTGTGTTTGTTTGTTGTTTGAAATTTATTTTTCTCCAGTGGATTCCTGACTGAAGAAGGGGGAGGGAGGGAGGGGAAGAAGGAAAGGAGAGAGAGATGCAAGGGAGGGGAGGAGGGACAGGAAGTGATACAAGGGGGGAGGCTCTCCTCACCGAGGAGATTTATGGCCACATTAGCTAATGGCTCCTGGGGCCGTGACTCACACTTGGGGTGTGGGGAGCCAAAGGTCTCAGCCGGAGATGCCGGGAGGGGCCTGGTGAGCAGAGGTCTGGGCTCAACCCACGTGGACTTCCTGCTCCGTGGGAAAGGGGGAGAAAGAAAAGGGGGAAAGGAGGTAGGAAAGAAGATAAGAATAAGAGGAGAAGGAAGGGGAGGGAGGGAAGATGGAGGATGATGTAAAAAGGGAGACTGGAGGATTTGGGGGTTTACATCTGGGCCCTGCTGCTTCATATCTGCAAGACACTTTCCTTGCTGTGACTCGGTCTCCCCCTCTGTAAAAGGCACTAGGCGATCTTCCAAGCCCCCCACCCAGCCTTAGCTCTCTGATGCTGTGAATGGTGGAAGGTGGCAGGGAAGTCTCCGTTGGAAGGGCTCCTGAAGTCTGAGTCAGCGGCTTGTGGCACCTTCCCCGGAGGCTCGAGCACAGAATGCTTTATGTTTTAAGGGTGGATCCGGGGAGTCCCGAGGGGCTAAGGATCTCCTCTCTGGGTCACACAACAGCCCCCCGACAGAGCTGAATTAAATACAAGGTCCCCTAGTTTCTGGGACCCCGGAGCGTGATGCTGAGTGTTTGAATATATTGCTTCTCTATGACATGTTGTCATCTCCCCCCTCCACATCCCAAGTGTGTGAGTGTGTGTATCTGTGTGTGTGTATGTGTGTGTGTGTGTAAGTGTGTGAGTGTGAAGGTGTATGTACGTACACAGATAAAAATAGCAGGGTTTCAGACTGCCCCGAGACTTTTGGGACACCTGTCTCTGCAGCTTCCTCCCTGCCGGCTGACTGGAAGCTTCCCGAGGCCAGGGGCTATTCCGTGTGTTGCGTCCCCTGTCGCCGGCACAGGGTGGGGCTCAGAACTGACATGTTCACATCGGGAACCCCCCTCCCTTTTTCTCAGAACCTTGTCTGTCTGTCCCCTGCACTTCTGCATGACTCAGTGGGCCCCCAGATCTTCCCTCTCCAACTTTCCGAAAGAGGAGAAAGGGAGGCTCAGGTTGGGGAAAAGCAAGCAGATAAACTCGGGAGGAGACCTCCCTCCCCCGCCCAAGCAACATGGACCAGGAGGCAGAGCCTCCCTCCTCTCTCCCCCCACCCCGATCCCGTGAGGTTCTCCAGGCAAGAACAAAGCCACTGGGGGTCTTGAGCTCCCCCACGGATCCCTAGGGTAGAGAGCCCAGGGAAGCCAGAGCTGACCAGATGTTGGGCCGGGCCGAAGGCCAATGGAAACAGGTGTAGGGAGCCCCCCCATCTCAGCAGGCTGGGGGACTCTCGCCTGAGTCAGCTGGACCACCATCCTCTCTGGGGAGGTGCCCTGTCTTTCATGCCGGCACGTGGGGGGGAAGAAAAGGGGGGCAGAACAGGCTCCAGCTCAGAGGGGAGATAAATAGGGGAGCTTCATTCTTGGGGACCGAGCAGTGTAGTGAGTGGGTAGGATTTCTTCCCTGTGTGCTGGAGGCCAGGGAGCCTGGGGGAGGGAGGGGGGAGAGAAGAGCCTGGGAAAATGAGAGGTGGGAGCCTCGGTGGGGGTGGGGGGATGCTTGGAGGTTTGGGCTAAAATGATCTTGTGAGCAGAATATTTTTGGGACTGCTCACACAATGAGTACCCTGCATACTAAAGAGGAAAGGAGGAGGGAGAGGGAGAGGATTCTCCACACCCCCTTTTCTCTCTTTCCTTCTCTCTCCTCCCTCTTTCCCTCTTTTCTCTGTCTCCCTTCTCCTTTCCCTCTCTCTTTTCCCTTCTCTTTCCCTTTCCCATTCCTTCTCTTCCCCCTCTCTCCTTCTCTCTTTTTTTGTATTCCTCTCATTTTTTCTCTGTATCTCTTTCTCTGTCCCTGTCTCCCCCCTCCCTCCTTCTCTCTCTCTCTCTTCCTTCTCTCTTTTTCTCTCTCTTCTCTTCTCTCTCCTCTCTCTCTCTCTCTCTCTCTCCCCCTTTTCTCTCTTTCTCTGTCTCTCTTTCCCTCTGTCTTTATTCTTTCTCTTTGTCTCTGTCTCTATTTCTATATCTCTGTCCTTGTTTCTGTCCCTGTATCTCTCTGTCTCTGTGTCTCCTTCCCTCTTCTCTTTCTGTCTTCTCTCTATCCCTTTCTTTCTCTCTTTTTACTCTACTTCTCAGTCTCTCTGTGTGTCTCTGTTCCTATATTTATCTCTGTCTCCATCTCCATCTCTGTCTCCCTTTCCCTCCCTCCTTCTCTCCTCTTTTTCTTTTTCCCTCTCTCCACCTCTATCTCTTCTCTCCTTCTCTTTGCCTTCCTCTCATTCTCTCTCTCTCTCTCTCTCTCTGTCTATTTTCTCTATCTCTGTCTCTCTCCATGTCTCTCTGTTTGTCTCTCTTTGTCTGTCTCTGCCTCCCTCCCTCCTTCACTCCCCTTCTTCCCTCTCCCTTCTCTTCCTTCTCCCTCTCCCTCTCCTCTGCCAGCCCTCTAAATAGTTTTCCAATTTGGCTGCCACAAGTCAGCTTGGCTACAGGATTCACTCGGGCTCTGCCCGCGTTTCCTCATATACCCTGGAGTCTTCCCCCCCAGTCACAGCTTGAGGGTGGGGTAGAGCAATGGGGGGAGAGGGAAGCCCGCACTCCATCTCATCTGTGGGGACTTTGGTCTTTGTCCCTGGCCAGAAGGCCCCTCCTCCACCAAGGCCAGAGAAAGGAGATAAGGATGGAAGAGGACATCCTGCACTTTTCTCTGGCCCTCTGCCCAAGGTCCCTGGGGCCTACCCCTGGATTTCTCTCCGGCCGGAACCATGGAGACAGAGCATGTGCCATAGAGCTAGCTGCCCTCTCCTGCTTCTGTGACCTCAGGGAGCGGGTGACTCAGTTTCCTTCTCTGTAAAAATGAGGCCATTTCCCCAAGTTCCTTGCAATGTTAACAGTCTCTGAAAGTGAGACGCTCCGGGGGCTGCTCTGCTCCCCTGCATGTCTGCATGTCCTCTCCCTGTGCCTTCCCAGACAGCCTGCTGACTTCTCCATAATCGAATCTCCTGAAGCTTTGATTTCTAGCTGCTCTGCAGCAAATAATCGGTTTTTCTCTCCACCCTCGCTTTCATCTTTACCCTGAAGAGATCTAAACCACCTTCTCCCCGAGAAGCCCCAAATGGCAGAGATGGGAAATTAGCTCGTGGCTCTGTCTCTCTCTTCTGTCTTCCAGACACGACCGCCGGCTCTTGCACAGACACTTGGGGCGCGAGGGAGGAAACACGCCATGAATATTCACCAGCAAAGGTGGCCAGTCAATACCGAAGCCACCACGGAGCCTGGATGGGCGCCAAGGGTCCCTTAACAAGGCTGTCATCCAAGCAGAAGGAAATTAGCCAGAAGGCTCAGAAGGATGAGCGGGAAGGGGAGGGAGTGGGACTTTGTCCCCTACAGAACCCAGGAAAGGAAGGCTTGACAGAGCAGAACTCGGGGCCAGCCCCGGGGAACGTGCCAAAGAGGGGACATTTCAGAAACCTGAAGAAAGGGCGGGGTCGCCTCCTGCCTCTGTCACTCACTCCCTGTGTGACCTTAGAGACAATCAGGCAACATGCAATTATTAAGCACTTACTGTATACTGTGCCAAGTGTCTGGGATACATAGAAAGGAGGCACCTTCACCCATATTACAGTAACACAAACTTTCACTAATGTAGCAGTAACACACCCCTTCACCAATATGGCGGTCTATGTAATTTTCAGTCTTCTCAGCTTGGCTTGAATTCTAATCAGGGAGGCAAGAAAGAAGTAGATCTACAGAGGAGAGAAAAACTCATCTCAGAAGGTGAGGCACTTTCTTAGGACTCAGTTTACTCATCTATAAAATGAAAGAGAGGGCCAGATGGCCTCTGAGGTCCCTTCCAGTGTTAGACCTATAATCGTATGATCAATCATCTCCTAAGCCCTTTCTAACTCGTCCTGCAAGCTATGATCCTAGAAGTATTATTCGCTCCACTTTACACAAGGGAAACTGAGGCCAAAGGAATCAAGTGTAGCATCTAGTATTAAAAGAGCTTAGCCCAGCATTCAAGATGCAATTAAAAAACACATTTTGAAATAAGTCTATCTGCATATCTCCTGGAAAGTAATTTAAGTACCAGGAGCCGGAGGAGTGGAAGGCTTAGGGCACGGCGGGGCGATGGCCTCAGTGGACATTTCACAAGCCCCAAGAGGAATGAATCACACAGAGGGTGACTTTTTCTCCCAAAGCCACACTGAGCCAAGGAGAGAGCTCGGGGCTCAGAGACAGCAGCCGGAGACACAGCTGGGCGTGTGGCACTGCCAACAGCCAGGATAACAGCTGTCTGCTACCCAGGAACCCCGTGCCAGGAGCCGGTTTGTCATGTTCCTCCCCTGGCTGGATCCTTGGGAAGGGAGTGGGTACGTGGGTGGGTGTCAGTGTGTGCTCCTCCAAAGTCACTCTCCTCTGAAAGGTCGTTCTAGAGGGCAAGGACTGGACCGGGCGCCAAGCGTCCAGTGTAAGGCCAAATGAGATGAGAACATGAAGGGCAGATTGGGACGGAGGTTGAGGGAGGACGAGGCTGGACAGTGAGAGAAGAACATGGATTTTGAGCTGGATGCCACATGCTAGCTCAGTTCTACAGAGAGACAAAGGGACTCGCGTCCTCCCTGCCTGGAATTCCCTCTCTCCTCACCCTTAACTCTTAGAGTGCCCTGTCCTTTAAAGCTCAGCAGGAAGCCCTCCCTGAGGCTTATGCTTTCCCCTCTGGGAACAGCTTTTCTCTCCCCTGTAGATGTCTTCCCTCTACCTAGTTCCTTCTTGTCTCCATGATTAGAATTTGAGCCAAGCTGAAGAGACTGAAAATTGTGAAGACCGCAGTATTAATGAAGGTTTGTCTGACTGCCATGTTGGTGAAAGTTTGACTAGATGCCATGTTGGTGAAGGTTTGCTTGACTGCCGTGTTGGTGAGTTTGTCTGACTGCCGTGTTGGTGAGTTTGTCTGACTGCCGTGTTGGTGAGTTTGTCTGACTGCCATGTTGGTGAAGAATTGTTTGACAGTCATGTTAGTGAAGATTTATATTTCCTGCTCCCAGTCCTGAGAAAAGGGGTTGTTCCGGCCTTTCTCTCTATACCGGACACTTAGTAACACTTAATAGCTTGTTGACTGTCTCCAAGGTTACCTTTCTCTACAATGTATCTCGTAAGGATATATTGCCTCTCCCTTTAGAATATACACCCCTTGAGGGCAGGGATTGTATTAGCCTTTTCTTTGGTTTCCCAATACCTAGAACAGAGTAAATACTTAATAATTTACTGTATTAACAATTTAGCACTTAATAAGTTTCTGTTGATGACTGATTGTTAGCCTGGGTTCACACAAGAAGCTAATGGCAAACCTGGGATTCAAATCCGGCCCTCTGACTCCACACACAGAAGGTTCTCTCCCTCCGTTGCTGTCTCTGTGTCTGTGTCTCTCTGTGCACAACACCCTGCCAGGTGGTCCCACTGAAGCGAACAAGATCCTGGCACGTGGAGGATGCTCAGGAGACAATGACCGAGTCAGTCCAGCTCTCTCCCTTCTCCCGATTCCCAGGTCACTTGGTGTTTCTCTCTCTTTTCAGGTACTAGTTATCCAGGGTACCCTTGCAACTCTGCCATTTTAAGGGAAGGGACTGGGCCTTTGTATCTCCCATTTGTTGCCTGATACGTTGGGGTAGGTAGAGAATCGAGAAGGCCAAAAAAATCAATCCCTCCCCGAGGTCTCGTGCTAAAAGGAACACTGGAGATCCCTTCACCCAACCAGAACTCACCATAAATCATAAAGCATCTAATCCTACAATACAAAAGAAATTATGGCTAGAAAAACAAAACTGAAAGCCAGCCCTGGCTCCAAAGCACTTACATTCCACTTGGGTGGGAAACATGTCCACAAATCAGTAAATACAAGGTACTTTATACAAGGAGAAAACCCTAATGGCTGCGAACTAGAGAGAAAGTTTCCCGAAGACGGCAATACCTGAGTTAGGCTTTGAAGGAAGCTTTGAAGAAAGGAGGAGGGAGGGCATTCCAGGCATGAGGTACGGTCTGTCCAAAGGCACTGAGAGTTCAGGGAACAGCTCACTAGTCATGTGAAAGATAAGGGTGGCCAGACGGCAAGCCAAAGAGTTTTTACAATTTTCATTCCAAAGGCAAAGGGAGCCAATGCAGATGTCTGCTCTCCCCAGAGCAGCAGCCGAGCCAGACCTACTCGATAAAGCAAACCCCGCCACAGTATCTTTGACAGGTGGTTGGAGGCCTCTGCTTGAATACTCCCCAGCAGACCCGAGGGATTTATTGCTTCCCACGGCAGCCAGTCTTGCTGTTGGAGAGCGCTACTTTTTGGAAAGTTCTTGGCCATTTGTGCCTCTGCTGGGAACACAACCACAGCATCTTTCATGGGGGAAGGGGAGAAGGAGAAGTGGGGAAGAGGTATCGGATCACATTACCCAGAGGTACATTACCCAGAGACACAATATCCAGAGACAAATTATCCAGAGCCAATATATCCAGAGACACATTATCCAGGGACATCTTACTAATGGATAGGGTCACAACCTAATGGATCACCAAATGTTCATTTTCCTTTCCTTTCATCAAAAAGGCTCCAGGAGAGATAGAGGGTTAGGAAATTTCAGCAAATTCCCTAATCTCCCCTCTAGCCCCTTCGCCCAGTTCAAAGGCACCTTTCCAAAAGCAGAGGAAACCCCCTAAACCAGGGCTCCCTAGGGAATAAAATGGACATTCTTCAGGTAGAGTTGGAGACCTGAGCTCAAATGCTCTTGTCCCTTCCTACCTACGTACTGCTGGGCAGGCTGTTTCCCTTCTCTGGCCCTCCTCTGTCAGAGCTGTGATCCTAGGTTTGTTATATGGAGTCAGAGGTCTTGCCTCTGTCACTATAGACAAATTACCTCACTGGGCCTCAGTTTCCCCCTCTGTCGAATAAGGGTGTTGGGCCAGATGGTCTTAGAGATTCCTTTCAGCTTGAATCTCAATGTTCATTTCTTCACCCAGGCCTCCTGCTCTAAGTCACATAGACAGTTTTCATCCTATTACACCAGGATCGCAGTGAAAGCCTCCAAGGATGGATAGCCCACCTTGCTTGCTCTGATAGCTTACATTTACTTCTCAGGAACTTCTATCTGTTGCTTTGGAATACTTCTTCCCTTCCCCTTCCCATATTTGCAAGGTTGAAGATCTTTTATTTCTTATTCTGAACTTTAAATCTCCCCCAAAATCATTTTTATAAACACACACACACACACACACACACACACATACAAGGATTCTATATGAAAGCATAACTATTTTACATTCCATGCTCCTGCTTTAAAAAAAAAAAAACATTCTACACGTTATTTTCAAAACTGTCCTATTGGTCTGTGCTTCCTTCTGAAAAGCCTTGTTTCCTTTTATGCAATTCTTACATTACAATGATTCTTTTTGTTTGTTTGTTTCAGTATTTCTATACCCTTTCCACCATCTGCTTTTGCTGCCCCCTCCCCCAGTTAATCTAGAGAAATAAACAAACCAACCCTTATAACAAATAAGCCTGGCTAAGCCAAGTCAAGGAAAACAAATCCACACAGTGGCCACGTCCAAAAAATATACACCCTGTGTCTCTATCTCCTTTTTGTCAGGGGAGGAGCAAAGCTAGGATTCTTTGAGAGAAACTCCTTTGATAATAGGCAGTGAAAACCTAAAGGGTATAAGGGGCTAAGGATGGGAGAAAAGTCACAAGAAATGAAGTCAAATGAGATTATATTTATAGAGCACTTAATCCAGCACTAGGCACATAGTAGGTGCTATTTAAATGCTTATTCTTTTCTCCCCTTTCTTTCTGCTGAAGCTCCCACCAACAGGTTGGTCTCCGGACTATTCTCTGTCCTGCCATTCCCCACTCTCCCAATGGAGTGATCTGGTTTCCCTCGAGCAACTGTACTGAGTAGCCATCATCCCTGACTAAGGGCTTTATCAGTGGGATACTTGAGAACCACCAATGACAGACACATCTACCCCGTTGTCACTGCTGCTGCCCCCCTGCCCTCAGTCCTCGTTTGGAGCTGGCCAACATCCCCTGCCACCTACAGATTCCCCTTCTACCAGCAGCCTCAGTGCCTCCATTCAGGGGCCTCGATCCATGGGCTGCTGAACTGCTGGGTCGGGTTTTTTCTGTAACTTGGTTTAAAAGCGTTCAAAGAAACTGAACCCTCTGCCTGAAATGGGCCTCTGAACCCCCCCAGAAAGTAATTTAATTAAATACATGAAACAGAAACAGCAGTTGCCTTAAATAAACACCAACCCGGAAGATTGGCCTGGGGAAAGGAACACAGTGACCAGGCCCGAGTCGGTTAGAAAGGGAGCAGAGCAGAAGGCTTCCCGAGCTCCAGTTGGAGCAGCCCCTGCCGGAGGGGACTGGCCTCCCCACCTGCTGTTGATTCTAAGCAAGGAGGGCCCTTCTCAGAGTAAAGAGCTTGAAGTTACAGAAACAGGAAAGCAAGGCCCTCCAGCACCTGTTTGGGGGCTAACCAACCAATTGTATCCTTCTGGTAAATCCCATCTCTTCTCTACCTAGAAAAAGGAAGCAGTTGGCCCTGATGGCCAGCAGAAAGCCAGTAGCCATCCAGTCTTAACCCTTCATTTTAGGGATGAGGAAATAGAGCCTAGAGAAGGGAAGACATCAGTCCCGGATCACACCAGAATTTAGAAGCAACCAATCCAGCAAATTGGATTCTTCCAAAACCAAAGTCTTTCTGCTAGAAGACTTAAAAACTGGACCCTTCCTGTGTGCTCCCGCTCTCTCCATCTCCTACAAGCTCCAAAGCTAGAGACGATGTCCCTACTGGCCCTGGGCAAAAGTGAGAAGTGAGCCAATGTTGTAGGCTGCCATAAGGTAAAGGTGAAGGTCAATCTTCACTCTCCCTGTTTTATGGCTTTTCTTCCAATCTAGATCCTTATCAGGTGTTCCCTGACTTATTATCAAAACCTGCCCCCAAGAAAGAAACTGATAGTCAGTGACAACTGATAGGGAGTGGATGAGTTTAAATCAAAGTGTTAATTATTCCAGTAAGAATGTGTTAACTCAATAAGGCATAGAAGCAAGCCAGAACTGAACCCGGGTAAATAGAAGGACCAAGCTTGGTCCTGAGGAAGGGATGGGAAAATACGCCTTTCTCCCGTAGTGGGAGCCTACGGGTGGGAAATACTGCATCCCCTGTCAGCTTTGGTTTATGATTTGGTTTTTTTTTTTTTTTGGTTCTGAGTTTTTTTTCTCTTTGCTACTAGGGCTAGCACTCCAAGTATGAGGGGAGGATTATGACTAGAAAAGAAAATTATATGAAACCAAAAAATCTCTATCTATAGTATATCTATATTTAAATATAGCTAAATATCTATACATATACATATGTGTATATCTATCTATACACAAATGCATGCATATGCACACACACATATGCATATAAGAGGGAGAGAGAAAGAAAGAGAGAGAGAGAGAGAGAGAGAGAGAGAGAGAGAGAGAGAGAGAGAGAGAGAGAGAGAGGAAGAGAGAGAGAGGAGAGAGGGAGGGAGGAAGGGAGGGAGGAGAGACAGACATAAAAAGGCGGGGGGGGGGGGGAGGAAAAGAGGGAAGGAAGGAGAGAAGAGAATGTGTAGCCAGTCAGAGATAATTACATTTTAAATTTAGTTTTTACTGGAGAATGAAATACTATGACAAAAGCAGTTTAGGCAATGAGAAGTAAACAGGGAATATTTGGAGGAATAGGAAAAGACTGGCTGGCTCCTGTGAAATCCTACACCACACCCTGCAGGGTGGACCTGAATTCAAATCCCAGTTCTAATATTTAGAATCTGTGTGATCTTGAACAAGTTTGCTCTTTTGTAAAAGAAGTAGGTTGAATTAGATAATAATAATAATAATAATTAATATGTATGTAGTGCTTACTAGGTGCCAGGCACTATGCTTGCTAAGTGCTAGACGATTATTATCTCATTGGATAATATGAGTCTAGGTCAATGATTACTAAAGACACTAACCTTCCGCGTGCCTCAGTTTCCCCATCAGTAATATAAGGAGTTGGCCTAGGTGGCCTCCAAGGTCCCTCATTTCCCAGATGAGAACGACTGGCCCCAAATCCCAGAGGAATAGGGTGGGGCAGATGGTGAGACAGAATGGATGCTGGGTTTGGACTCAGAGATTCGAATCTGATATGATTTCAGTGAATCATCTTACTTCTCGAGAGTCGGTTTACTCATTTCCAAAATGCGGGAGTTATGCTGGATGCCTTTGGGCCCCTTCCAGTACCCAGGACCACGATACCCCCTATCCTGAGCCTAGACTATTCAGAAAGAAAGTTCCGTGTCCCTTCCCATTTGTCTCCCTTGCTTCAGTCAGGCCCGTGGGCCAGTGGCTGGCTGCACAGCTGGCTTAAATCTGCAGGAATCTGGGCCCAGCCTTCTGGCTCTCACTTGTGCAAAGCCAGGATGAGTCACGCTGGATAAGGAAGCTCACTGACTCTGCATCCAGACAGGGAGGTGGTGAGAGGAGAAGGGCACGCCGGAGCTGGCCAATGACTGTCACCTCCCAGTCTGCAAAAATAATCTTGAATTCCCGGCCTCACCCCCCTTTATCATTTCCCCCCAAAAAATTTCTAGGAAATTAGATTATTGGGTTTAACAATAGCATTGGGCCAATAAGCTCTGCCATTCGAGGCCAGTATCTTGGAGTGGCCCTGGCGGAGAGGACTGTGGGACTTTGGGGAATACCCCGGGGGCTGGCCAGGAAGCCAGTTAGAAGCACCCCTTTCGAGCCCCAGCATGGAGGCAGAGGCTGAAGAAGAGGACAGAGGATAGCAGCAGAGGTGGATGGCCTTAGTCATCCAGGACTGAATCTCCTGCTGCCCCAACATCTGACAATCAATATTTGCTGGATCTGAGCACTAACGGAACACGATTGGATGAGTTCTAATTATGGGGCCCGGCTTCTAGCCCTGCCCTCCAGGGCCAAGAAGAACAGGCTAATTCATCTCCTAAATCACTCTTCGGATATTTAGAGACAGCCTGCACTTCAAGTCAACAAAAATGGATCGTATTCGTGTCGAGTATTAAGTACTATGTCTGCTAACATTACGGACACAGACTAGCCCAAGCTTTCAAAGAGCTCTTTCTCTATGGGGGTGGGGGTACAGCACATCTACAGAAGGCACTTAGAGAGAGAACACTAGAATGGGGAAGAATCAAGACCAGCTTCACAGATCCTAGATATAGTGCCAGAAGAGACTTTCGAGGCCATTGAGTCCAGCCTCTTGTTTTGGCTTTGGAATCCGCTCGGTCCCTGTGTAACCTCTGTGAACCTCAGTTTCCTCATCAACAAAATGAGAAGTTTGGATCACATGCTTTTGAAGGTCTTGTTCACTGACTCTAAGATGCAGTGATCAATCACCTTTCAAGCTCCCATGAGCATCCGATCCCGGCCATTTTCATAATTTCCATCCCCTCGTTCCAATCCTGTTGCTACCACCTCAGTTAACAGCTTCTTAGGTATCCACTTAGATGACACATTCTTCTTCATGCCCCATTTTTTTCCTCAATAATATTTTATTTTTCCAAATAGTTTCCAAATTTTTCAACATTCATCTTTGTAAGATTTTTCTCTTCTCCTCCCTTACCTTCCCCCTCCCCGAAACGGCAAGCAATCTGATATAGATTAAATATGTATGATCTAAGTCTCTTTCCACTTTCATTTTCTCCCCTATTCCAGTTTCTTCCTTCATCCTGCTGCTGGAATTCTCTTTCTTACATATGGAGCTAGTCATGTGATCCCTCTGCTTAAAAGCCTCCAGGGGGCTCTATTATCTCCTGGGTAACATACACACTCCTGTGACTACCATTTAAGGCATTCTAAAACATGGAGATATAATATATATATATAGTGCCTGGCCTGAAGTCAGAAAGATTTGAGTTCAAATTCAGCCTCAGACACTTACTAGCTGTGTGACTCTGGGCAAGTCACTCCACCCTGTTTGCCTCAATTTTCTCATCTGTAAAATGAGTTGGAGAAGGATATGGCAAACCGCTCTAGGACCTTTGCCAAGAAAACTCCAAATTTGGTCACAAAGAGTAAGACATGCCTGAACAGACAACAAAAATATATGCTCTTATAATCATAACATGTAAAAATATAATTATATATGTAATAATACTATATGATTATCATTATGTGCTTGGAACAGCCTCCTTCCTCCTCCTCCTCCTCCCCTTTGCAAGTTCCACTGAGAATCGCATCACAGATGGGAAGTTGTAGGGTGCTCAGAGGCCATTTAGTCCAATTCACACCCAAAACCCACCCACGCTGTCACCCCATTGTTAACGATGCCCCGTCCAAACCCCTACTCTCTCCCAGACAGTCCTGTTTTATGACTCACCAGTGGATTGGTCCGAGAACCTTGTCCACGTCTTGTAGTCACCTGTATAAGCGTCTACGTCTCCTGGTAGCCCCTTCAGGGCCGGGCACTTCCTATCTAACCTTTGCACAGCCTCCAGTGCCCAGCAGGCTAGGGCTGCCCTGGGTACTTCACTGGCAGAGGAAACTCTCAGACAAGAAATCTATCTCCCAGTGCAGGTTGGTACCTTCTCTTTAAGAGAGATACCAGGGAAAGTGAGAAGTTAAATGACATACCTGGGATCTAGCTAGGGTAAGGGTATGAATGAGTATGGCAGTGGGGGGCACTGGAACCCAAGAGTTCTGAGCTCCAGGGGCAGCTCTTGCTTTCCTATCTCTGTTTCTGTCTCTCTCCTGTCTCTGTCTCTGTCTCTCTCTCTCTCCCTCTTCCCCTCTCTTTCTGTCTCTCTGTCTCTGTGTCTCTCTTTCACACACACACACACACACACACACACACACACACACACACACACACTGGATGTCTCTCAGTACAATCTTAACAGTGTGCTGCCTTAAGGGAGGAAGCCTGGTGCTCCAGTGGGCCAACTTCAAGGTCCGGAAGACCCGGTACGACACAAGAAGCTCTCCATCCCCTGGCGCCTCTCTGAGGCTGCAGACTTCCTAACAGACACAGGTGTTGGCCAGTTTCTCGCACACTTCCCAGAAGACCAGACTCCCTTCCCCAAGCCTCCCAAATTGGATTAAAACTGGAGTTAACCTTTAAATCACCTGGTCTAACCCTCTTGCTTTACATAGGGGGGGCTCTGGGGAAGTGACTAGCCCAAGATCACATAGCTCATACACAGCCAGACGGTGAAGATGGCAGAGGAACCTTGACTTCGCTCCAGGGTGCCGAGATGGAAAGGGCACTCAGAGCACTGGTACTTCCTCCCACAGGAAGAAACAAAGGAGCTTAGCACCTAGCTAGCAAGATTAATTAGTTAAAATAGGAAGCCGGCAGATGGCCAGGCTTTCTCAGCTTCCCCAGTGGGCTGCTCCCCAGCCCACACTGCCCTGCTCCTCCCTCTGCAGCTTCCTCAGCTTGGCTCCCCTCCTCCAACCAGTGCCTCAGTTTCCCAAGATCCCAGGTTCCTCCAACATGAGGCACAAGGAAGCTTGGACTTGAACTCAGATCCCTGAACCCTAAAGTTCATTGTCCCCTGTAACATGCTTCATCTGTATTCCAGGTCGGGGGGAAATGCCATGGGTGGGGGTGGGAGAAGCAACAAGGAACCTGAGCTTCTTGGTCCGGAATCACCTCAAAAGGAGTCCTGTGAGATGCCTGTCTCAGATGACCCAGGATTCCTCAGGGAAGGAGAGGAACAGGGAGCACAAGTCCCAGCTTGTCTCCTGGGAGGGCACTCCCAAACAAGAAGGGCTTTGACCCAATTCTTCTCGTCCATTGGAGGAAGTTTGGGGAGCAACCTGCCCGATACGCTGCCTTCTAAGACCCCTCCTGCAAAAACTCAGAGGCTGTCAAGGTCACCGAGGCCAGATTTACAGGACAGGACACTGAGGCCCAGAGAAGGGAGGGAGGTGACTTGACAAAGGCCACACAGGGACATCCTAAGTCCTATCCGTGGCCTCCCCTGGGCTACCCGAGACCACCAACGCCAAGGGAGGCTGCCCGGCACATCTGGAAACCATCGGACCCCCTCACTAGTCTTCCCCTCTTCCCAGCCTCAACAGGGGCTTAGGTGTGGGTCTTTGGCTCCTCCCTGTGCCCTTTAACCCCTGCCATGCTGATAACAACCTGGTCCCCTGCCCACGGTCCTTCCTAAAGATATGAGGCAAAAGCCCAAATACATGTGGCCGGCGGGAGCCACAGTTACTGAGCTCAGGTTTGGGGAATGGCCAAACCCTCTTGAGCTAAGCTGGAGAAAGCTCCACCACAGAGATCAGGGGATCAGGAGGTCAGGGGCCCAGAAGGTCAGGGACAGGGAGGTCAGAGGACCATGAGGTCAGGGGACTAGGAGATCAGGGAACCAGGACTACAGCCAACTGATGGGCAGGATGGGCAGCCTCCGAAGGGAGACTAGGAAAGGAGCTGTGAAGAAACTGGGAGTGTTTAACCCAGGGACGCCTGAGCCCTGCAGGCTCCGGGGGCCGGGAGAGCAGGATTTGCTGCCACCCAGGAGAGGGGCCCCTCAGTCCTCATGACCCCAGACCACTGAGAGCAGGGGTGAGGAGGGGAAGGCTACTGCAGGGGCAGTTCTCGGGATGACGGCCCTAGAACTTTCCATACAATGAGCACTGCCCAGGAGTGGAGAGAGCGGGCAGCCTGGGAGCTAGCCAACAAAGTGACTGGAATGCTGATCTGAGTCCAAATCCTGCCTCAGTCACTTACTAGCACCCAATCCTGAGCAAGTCATTTGATCCCAGCCTCAGTTTCCTCATCTGTAAAATAGGGATAACAACAGCACCTACCTCCCACAGTTGTTTTAAAGACCAAATGAGTTAATAATTAGAAAGTACCTGGCAAACCTTAAAGCTCTGTAAAGTTGAGTAATTATTGTTATTGTTATTAGTTGGTCTCTCCCCACCTTCCTGCCCCCAAAGCCTTTTGGCCACACAAATGTCTCTCCACAGAGTAGGGATCGTAGGACAACAGGTTTAGAGCTAGAAGGGACCCTGGAGTCCCTCCCTCCTCATTTTAAAGTTTTTTCCTTTAAAGTGATACAGTCATACAGACGGGAAGGGTCAAAGGTGGAATTCGGACCTGGAGCCAGCTCTTTCCACTGCACCATCCTTGCTCCTTGTGATAGAGATTCTTATTCAAACCATATGGGCTCCAAGGTCCCCTCCAACCCAGGCTGTGGCTCTATGACCTTACCGGAGTCATTTGCCCACTCTGGGTCCCAGTTTTTCCTCCTGCGAAATAAGAGGGTTGGACCAAGAGGGTCCCTTTCAGCCCCAGCATTCCATGACCAGCGGTGGGTTTTTTTTTTTTTTTTGATCCCTGACACTCTCCCCAGCAGGAATTTCTTCCTGACCACTCACTTCTGGGCTGTTCTCTTCTCCCTGGAGTGAGAAGCCTCCTGACCATCATCTGATGGGCTCCTTAGCCCCTTCTGCCTCAGAGAAGGCCATTCAGTCCAGTGAATGGAGAGAGAACTGGATTTGGGGTCAAGGACGCAGAACCTCTGCTGACTCTGGGTGATCTTGGACCAGTAACTCCCCCCTCCCTGTTTCCTCAATAACTCAGTCAACAAGCATTTATTCATAGCTTCTCCTCTATAAGAAAGGGGGCTGGCCTCCATGGTCTCTTCCTGCTAGAGATCTCCCTGGCAGCAGTAATAGGCTGTCCCTGCCAAAAGGAGACAGACAGATAGGTTCCTGGTGGGGCTCCCCTCTAGTCACCCTGTCATAATTCACAAGGGCCTCCGAGAGAAAAATTAATTCACAGTAGAGTAGGAAAGAGAAGTGTTAATTGAGGGAAGGTAACTCAAGCCTGAATCATCCCGCTGGCTTCTCAAACCCACTCTATCTTCCCAAGGTTTTCCCTTACTTAATAGTATTCCTTTCCTCTCCCAATTACTTATTATTTTTTTTATGCTAAGGCAATCGGGATTAAATGATTTACCCAGGGTCACACAGCCAGGAAGTGTTAAGTGTCTGAGGGCAGATTTGAACTCGGGTCCTCCTGATTTTCAGGGCTGATGCTCTATCCACTGCACCACCTCACTGCCCCTCCCCCAAATACTTATATAGTTTTCAACTTTCATCTTTGCAAAATTTTGAGTTCCAAATTTTTCTCCTTCCTTCTTTTTCTGTCCCCTCTCCCTAAACATCAGTCTGATATAGCTATACATCTACAATCAAATTAAACATATTTCCACTTTAGTAATGTTGCAAAAGAAGACTTAGAACAAAGGGGAAAGACCATGAGAAAGAAAAAAACTAAAAAAAATTAAGTGAAAATCATATGTTTTGATTTGCCTTCAGACACCATAGTTCTTTCTCTGGATGTGGATAGAATTTCCTCCATCATGAGTTTTTTGGGATTGTCTTGAATCCCTGTAACGCTGAGAAGAGCTAATTCACTCACGGCTGATCGTCACACAGTGTCGCTCTTCCCGTGTACCGTGTTCTCCTGGTCCTGCTCACTTCACTCAGCATCAGTTCATGTAAATCTTTCCAGGTTTTTTGAAATCCGCCTGCTCGTCATTTCTGATAGAACAATAGTCCATTGCCTTCACATACCATGACTTGTTCAGCCATTTCCCAATGGGCATCCCCTCAATTTCCAATTCTTTGCCCCCACAGAAAGAGCTGTTATAACAATTTTTGAAAATATAGGGAAAAGTTCTGTTTCCCTTTTTTCCGATCTCTTTGGGATACAAATTAGTAATGAATCGCTGGACCAAAAAGTATACACAGCTTTAGCTCTTTGGTATAGTTCCAAATTGTTCTCCAGCATGGTTGGATCGGTTCATAACGAACAATGGCTTATTGTTCCAGTTTTCCCACACCTTCTCCAACCTTTATCACTTTCCTTTTCCATTTGATAGCCTGAGGTGGTATCTGGGAGTTGTTTTAATTTGCATTTCTTTAATCAATAGCAATTGAGAGAATTCCTATTTTTTTTCATATGATTATAGGTGGCTTTAATTTCTTCAACTGAAAACTGCCTATTTATATTCTTTGACCATTTGTCAATTGGGGAATGATTTGTATTCTTATAAATTTGACTCACTTCTCTTTATCAGAAATGCTGGCTGTAAAAATAGTTTTCCAGCTTTCTGCTTTCCTTCTAATCTTGGTTGCATTAGCTTTGTTTGCGCACCCCTTTTTAATTTAATGAAAGAAGAATCATCTACTTTGCATTTCATAATGTTCTCTCTCTCATTTGGAAATAAATTCTTCTCTTTTAATTAGACCTATTTTTGGCTTCATCGCATTCACATTCACAATTATGATTTCCCTTCATCCTGTTTACCTCCTTGTAATTGGAGATTGAATTTTCTGTTCCACTCTGTCTTTTCATCAGGAAAGTTTAGAAGTCCCCTATTTCATTGAATAGCCATCTTTTCTTTTCAAAGATTATGCTCAGTTTTGCTGGGAAAGTTGATCTTGGTTGCAATTCAAACCTCTTTGCCTTCTGGCAATTCATATTCCAAGCCCTCTGATCCTTTAATACAAAAACTGCTAAATCCTGTGTAATCCTGACTGTGGTTCCCTTATATTTGATTATTTCTGGCCATTTGCAGTATTTTCTTCTTCACCCGATAATTCTGGAATTTGGCTACAAAATTCCTTGGAGTTTTCATTTTGGGGATCTTTATAAGGGAGGTGATTGATGAATTCTTTCATTTACTATTTTATCCTCTACTTCTAGAATATCTGATCTTGAAAGGTGCTCTCCAGCCTCTTTTTTTTGAGCATGGTTTTCAGATAGTCCAGTAATTCTTAAAATTATCTCTCCTGGATCTATTTTCCAGATCAGTTGTTTTTCCCAGTGAGATATTTTATATTTTCTTCTATTTTTTTCATTCTTTGATTTTATTGACCGATTCTTGATGTCTCATAGAGTCATAAGTTTCTAATTCCCCAATCCTAATTTTTAAGGAATTTTTAAAGTTAGTTTTAGTACTTCCTGTTCCATTTGGCCAATTATACTTATGTTCTTTTCAGTGAATGTTTGTCTTTCTTTTCCCAAGCTACTGTTGCCATCTCTTGCATAATTCCCATTTTTTTCTTCTACCTCTCTTAGCTGATTTGAAAAATCCTTTTTGATCTCTTCCAAGAGGACTTTTTGGATTTGAGAACAATTCTTATTCTCCTTTTGAGGCTTTGCATGTAGGCCTTTGACACTGCTTTCTCTTCTGAGTTTGTTGTTTGGTCTTTCCTGTAGCTTCCCATTGTAGCTTTCTGTGGTCAGAACTTTTTTCCTCCCTTTTTAGCCCATTTCATGACTTTTAAAGTTCTGCTTTGCTCCCACAAACAGAAGGCCCTGTCCCACACTTCTTGCACTGGAAGCCAGGGACCTGGTTCCTGGCTTTCTGTCCTGGGGCTCGTGGCTTACCCAGGGGTGGCAGTTTGCCTTCTGTGCTGGGACTGGGGCCTCACAGCTGGCCTGATGTGCCACTGGCCTGCTGAATCAGGACCTCAGGGCATAGGCTGCAGATCTGTGCTGCGTCTAAGAGCCTCTCACTAGCTGGTCTGGACACCATCTACACTGGGCTGTGCTCCTTTCCACCTAAGTGAGACAGATCTTTTCTGAAGTCCTTCTAAGATATCTTAAGCTAGAAAATTATTTCACTCCATCTTTTAGATGGAGTTCAAATCCCAGAGTTCAAATCTGCCTCATTCACTCCTAACTCCTCAGAGTCTTTTCCTCAGCGGTAAATTGGGGATAACAGTAGGCTCAAAAGAGATAATACATGGAAGGTAATACATAGCAAACTTGAAAGTATCGTAGAAGCATGAGCTGTGACTATAATTCCTCAATCCCCCATCAGCCTTGGCTTCCAGGTGTCTCTATTCTTTCCAACTAAGGGCACTCTACCTGAGGCATAGTGGATAGAGATCTGCACCTGGAAATCAGGATTACAAATTCTTCTTCTGACACCTACTAGTTGTATGACATTAGGCAAGTCATCTCCTCTCAGTAAAATGCCAAGTCTGACTGGGTGACTTCAGTTGGTCATTCTCTGAATCAATGAGGCTCTGGAGTCCTACCCATCCCTAGACCCAACTTCTAGCCTTCTTTTCTATCTTTTTTTTTTTTTTTAAAGAGCATTAAGCTGAAGCAGGAACTAGTGCCTAAGGAACAGATACTCCACCCCAGCAACCCAGGAAACGAGGGCCAATGAGGGCCAATGAGGGCTATGGGGAAATTACTCAGGTAACTGAGGAACAGCCAAGTTTGCATTGCTTTGTAGCAGAACTGTCCAAATCTTGCCCAACCAAGATTTCTTCTTATACGGTGCTGACAGAGCCACAAAAGCTTAAGGTTTTACTCCATCCCTATTAAGTTCATTGGGCAGCAGGGGGAGCAGTGGATAGGGCGCTGAGTCTGGGGTCAGAAAGACTCATTTTCACGAGTCCAAATCCAGCCTCAGACACTAATTGTGAGACCCCGGGCAAGCCATTTCACTCTGTTTGCCTCAGTTTCTTTTCGATAAAGGAAAACTACACTAGGAAATGGAAGTGGAAAATTTCACGAGTATTTTTGCCAAGAAAACTCCAAATGGGTCATGAAAAGTCACCTTTGACTGAATAACAACAACAAATTAAGTCCTTGGACAACTCATTTAATTGTTTGGCTTTCGATGTGCTCCTCTGTTATAGTGTCAGGGACTGGACAAAATGATCTCAAAAGTAATGTCCAGCTTTCCCTGATGGGCGAAACACAGACTCATGAATGTCCATGGAACTACAGGTTGGCCCAGTCATCTGGAGAATAATTTGGAATTATGCTGACAAAGTGACCAGAGAACCTTTATTCTTTGGCCCAGCAATCCGACTACTGGGCACAGATGTACCCCACCAAGAGATCACTGGATGGGAGAGTGAACACTACAGGGAGGGGATAATGGCGGAGGCAAAATATTCCTGGTGGCAGCAAACCTAGCACAAAGGGTGAGGATCGATTAAAGAAACGAGAGAATATGTGGCTAAAAACTAGGAACAGGCAGAATTCAGAGAAGGTGGGAAGAGTTACGTGAACGGATGAGGGAGATAATATATCTAGAGCCGAAGGAGAACCAAGTGAGAAGAGTGTTCATGGAAATCCGGAGGAGAAAGAGTGGCCAGGAAAAGAAGGTGGTCAACATGTTCAGATGCTCTAGAAAGGTAAAGAATGAGGATTGAGGGAAGATTGCTGTATTTAATCTGGCAACTAAGACGGCCTTAAGAACCCTGAAGATGGTAATTTCATTTGAATTATGATTACAAAGGGCTGAGAAGTGGAGGAACCTGATGAAGGTGGTGTTTTCAAGGGTTTAATTGAGAAGGGAGGGATATAGGAATGATAGCTAGCAGAGGTAGGATCTAGTGAGAGGGAGATCTGTGTGTGGTTGTAGGAAGAGATCCCTGGATAGGAAAAGAATCAAGATAGAGGGAGGAGATAATGGCAGAGGTAATCAGATAGTAAAGAAGAAAGGGGCAAGAGATGTCCTGATGTCCATGAGATACTCAAGTCTATTATGAAGGTAAGGTAGTGAGCCAACCTCTGGGAGTTTTGATGTTTCCGTCCGTAAAGTAGAGGGGCTCAGACCAGCTCCTCAGAGGGCTTGAGTTCGAATCTCTGCCCCGCTAACTTCAGGGGGCCACTATGGCCAGGTTCCTTGTCTGCCAGAGGGTTGGATGCGATGACCTCTGATGCCCTTCAGCGCTAAGTCTCTGGTCCTCCCATTCTCGGAGGAGGCAGATAGAGCCTCCATTCTAAACAAAGTGAAGGAGATAGTGGAGGACCATGTTGGAGGGATAGGAGATGAGGAGGGGGAGCTCTTAGCAAATGGCTTCACCTTTTTGGAGGTTGACACTAAGGTATATAGGTTCAAATGTCACCTCATGTAGTGGAGAAAGAACTTTGGACTTTATGGTAGATCTGAGTGCAAGTTCATGGCACGTCACATAACATCTCAGCCTCAGTTTCCCTTTCTGTAACATGCAAGGGTTACACACCACAACCCCTAGTGTCTCCTTTCGAGCTCCAGCCTTCTGTCACTTTGATTTTGAGTGTATCTCCCTCCAAACAGTACCATCTGTTCACGGGGTTTACCCAGCCCACCTGGGCATCTGCCAGCTTCTGCCTAAGCACAAATGTCCCCCCCCAGGCTGCAGAGAAGCCCCCCCAGGCTGTTCTTTTGCTTTGTTCTAGCTTGTCGTATAGGGAAGTGACAGGTGCCAGCCCGGGTCGCCGGTGCCAGCAGGAACAATTCTGTTTTCTCTAGGAGTCAGAAGCACCAACTGGCATGAGTCTCTGGGAATCATATGGGTCTAAAGTTCTCTCAGTCAGGAATTATGGGAGCTGGCCACAGGCCACAGCCAGAGAGAAAAGGCCGGGCGGGGCAGAGGCCCACAGAGCCAAACACAACTGGCATCCGCCGGTGCCATCACTGGTTCCTGAGCTCCGCAGCCAGGGCCAGAGGAGCGGCTGACCTGGGCTGGCCCCACAAGCCGCCCAGCTTACGTCCCAGCTCCAGGGAGGGGGGCTGCCCTTGCGGATCCTGTCCACTCACTCGGGCAATGGGTTGGACCTTCTGCAGCTCCATCACCACTGATTCCTCCCTACATAGGCAGGGTCTAAATCACTTGTTCTATTTTACACATGAGGAAAAAGAGGCAGAGATCGAATTAAGTGTCTGAGGCAGACCATTCATAGACAGAGCTGAGATTATTTGGGGTTCCCCCCAGAGTTTCGCTCCCCACTCTATCAATTGCACCTGTACTCTGAAGCCTGGGGAGCACCCGGGGCCACACGTGTCATCTTGGGCCCAGGCGTTCTGGACTCCGAAGGCAGCTCTATCTGCCTCCTCCGAGAACGGGAGGACCAGAGACTTAGCGCTGAAGGGCATCAGAGGTCATCGCATCCAACCCCCTGGCAGACGAGGAACCTGGCCATAGTGGCCCCCTGAAGTTAGCGGGGCAGAGATTCGAACTCAAGCCCTCTGAGGAGCTGGTCTGAGCCTTTCCACTTTACAGATGGGAACATCAAAACTCCCAGAGGTTGGCTCACTACCTTACCTTCATAATAGAACTTGAGTATCTCATGGACATCAGGATCCTCATCAGCAACATGAGGGGTCTATGTTCCATAACCTATAAAGTGCCTTTCAACTCTTAAGTGAATGACCTTTTGGGCCTAGGGGATTTCCTGAGCCCTCAAGCAAGGTGGCAAGTGGCAGAACCCTGCCCAGATTCAACCTAAGTAGGCCCCGTGACCTGGAATCCCATGTTCTAGCCACTGCCCCACACTGCTTCAGAAGAAAACAAGTTATGAATTATCAAAGAGCATCAGTCAGGGATTCTTATTCCTTTCTGCATCCTGACCCGCTTTGTGTTCCAGGGGAGCCGATGAACCCCATCTGGCAGTCCAGAGAAGGACCAATGGTTCCCCTTTGGCGGGGAGCCTGTGATTCTACTCTGGTGGTCTGGGGGAGCTGATGGAGCCCTTAAATGTAAAGGATTACACCAAGGAAACCATTTATGCTAAAATCCAATTATCCAAATATACATATTTTTGAAGTTCACAGAACCCCTGGCACTTATATAAGACAATATCCAGGCTCCTTATTTTATTAAAGATGTCTATAAGGTCAGTTTCTATATATTGAATCCTATTTTCCCTTTAATTTCAGTCTGAAATTGGAAGTACGTTCGCTCGAGGCAAATTAACTGGCCCGATTGTGCTGTTGTTTGGGAATGAAAATGATGTATCCAAAGGAAAGGCACGAATTCTCTGCTTAAATAACAATACCCAAAATATGTCTCCAAATATCAATGCAAATTATTAGTGTGATTTGTCTGTTTGGACCAGTGGCTAGAATGAAAAATACAGAGGAAAACAAGACAACAGCTGGAGAACGCAGAGTTGAGACTGTCCCCCTTCCCACCCCCATCCCCACCCCCCCCCAGCACCGCCCCCAGATCCCTTCAAACTCAGCAATCCCAGGGTTCTCCCAACCCCCGTCCCCAATATCTTTTGGCAGGAGGCCAGACAGGCTAGCTATCTTTGGGTGTTCCCACACTGTTTCCTAGCACCCTGGTGGAAGCTGCCGGCTTTTTAGAAATGAACAGGTTGCTCTGGGCTGAAGTGGGTAGGAGAGGAGGACTATGGGGGAGACAAAAATTCAGAATTCAGCAGAAAATCAACCTGGGGGCCAGGAGGGGGGCACGGGGATGGACCGTGGGAAACAGGGGGGGTCTTCAAAAAGAGATAGGAAGAGAGGTCAGCAGCCTCCAGCAAAGATTTAGGCTATTTTATTAACTAATAGCATAAGAGCCCTCCAGAGAAGGAGAGGATTACCTGGATGCAGCACAGGTTCACCAAGAATAAATTTTACTAGACCGGCCTCCTTTTTTTGACAGCTAGGGACTAGAGAAAAGCTTAAGGTCTAGTACGCCCCAGAATATGTGGGGAGTGCTCCCGGGGTCTTGGTTCAATTCTCTGTGGATTCCTTACTAGCTGAATGAAGTTGGGCAAGTCCTCGGTCCTCAGTTTCCTCATCTATGAAATGAGGGAGTTGGACTAGATGGCTTTTGAGAGGTTTTCCAGCTCCAAATCTATGGGTGCTATGATCACTGTGGGCAGGATGCAGAGATGGCAATAACATGATACTATAGCTGGACTGGAAGTCACCCAGGATTCCTAAAGGCAACGTAAGTAACTGTCCAAGCTCTGGGAGTTTCTAAGAAGGTGGGAGGTGGAGAGAGAGAGAAGGAGAAAGAGAGAGAGAGAGAGAGAGAGAGAGAGAGAGAGAGAGAGAGAGAGAGAGAGAAGCGGAGAGAGAGAGAGAGTGTGTGTGTGTGTGTGTGTGGGCAAACACACATGGGTACACACACAGTATACTATTGCTCATGGATTGAGAGTTGGCCACCAGGAACTGCCTTTTCTCAAACACGTGAAGATCAAGAAGGTTGTAAAAGTGGTCCATGAGGACCTAAAGGAATTACAATCTTTGGTGAAAGGAGTACATCAACTTTGAAAATCACCAATTCTTGAAGTATTAAAGACTGGAAAAGGAAACTGAGACACAGGAAGGTAAAATCACCCAAAAATTACTCTTTTCAATAAAAGGATAGATGGAATGCTACCTTCTACACAAGACCTTTCCTGATTCCCATAGTTTATTCATCCTGAATTTTACTGGCAAGGAAACTGAAGCCCCAAGAGTTGTTCCCAGTCACACAAGCAGTGATAGAGCTGGAATTTGTAATTAGGTCCCCCTGGCACCAAATCATACAGACAGCTCACCCTCCAGGCAGCTCCATCTCCTTTCAAATCCCAGCTAAAGTCCTGCCTTCTATAGGAAGGCGTCCCCAACTCTTCTTAATTCCAGTGTTTTCCGTCTGCTGGTCATCTCCTATCTATCCTGGACGTAGCTTGTTTGTACAGATCTGTTTGTTTATGGTCTTCTCCATTAGATTGTAAGCTCTGAGAGGGCAGGGACTATCTCTTGCCTTTCTTTGCATCCCCAGCACTTAGAGTGTCTGGTACATAGTAGGTGCTTAATAAATGTTTATTCACTATTATCTGAGTGACTGACTCAGGAGTCACTAAATGAGTGACTGAGTTTGAGGTGAAGAAAACAGCATAGGCTTGGGCAGAAGGCAAAGAATCTGTCCAGATCCTTTCACGCCCTCTGTGGTCCAGCCAAATTGACCAACTTGCTCTTCCCCACCCGCGCCCTTTGCATTAGCTGGGTCCCTTGCCTGGAAGGAACTCCCTCCTCAGGCTTTTAGAAGCTCCAACTTCCTAAAAAGCTCAACTAGCTTTATTAAATCTCCCCGGCTATTGGCGTCTAAAAAAATGACCTTGTTTTAATTTATTTGCAAACATGTTGTCTCTCCTGATAGAATGTAACCTTCTCAAGAGCAGGGCTTGCTTCTTTCTGGCTTTGTGGCCCTAGGACCCAAGAGATCACCTGGCACATAACGGGTCCTGAATCAAAGTTTTGTCCTAGATGAGCTCACGTTCTATCCCGATGTGCTAACATCCTACGTCATAAGGAAGGGGCTGCTTCTGGAGGAAGGGAGGGAGGACGGGAGATAAGGAACCCAGTTCTAGAACCGTATTCCCGCGATCCTATGACTCGTCTACAAGTATACCACCCTTGGACAGTTGTTATTTCGGTAATATCTGACCTCATTTGAGGTTTTCTTGGCAAAGATACTAGTGTGGTTTACCATTTCCTTTTTTAATTGTTTTGTTTTTTTGTGGTTATACATGCATATTCGTTTTAAACAACATTTCTTTATGAATCATGTTGGGAGAGAAAAATCAGAACAAAAGGGAAAAAACACGAGAAAAAAAAGACAGAAGAAAAAGGGGGGAAAAAGTGAACAGAGCATGTATTGATTTACTTTCAGTCTCTGGCCTGTTCCTTTTGCAGCTTATTTTATAGATGAGGGAAATGAAGCAACCAGGGTGAAGTTAGTTACACAGCTAGTAAGTATACAAGGCTGGATTGTAACTCAGGCTCCCCTCGCTCTAAGAGCAGTTGGGCTTGTGGGCTGCCATGAGACTCCTGATTCCTACTGACCTTGTAGGCCAGCTGAGCCCCCACTGGCCCTGCCCTTGGTCTGCAGAGCAGTCCACTGCTAGATCAGGAGCCAGGCTTCTCTTTTCCAGATGGAAATGCTGAGGCACTGGGAGGTCAAAAGAGCTTGCCTTTGGTCACACAGTGGAGGCTCAACAAGGAACAACCTCAAGGGGGGATGGAAAAGAATTGAGATAACTCCTCCTTCGAGCATCCTAGGTAGGAAGGAATTGTACAGCCTGAGAGGCAAGTGGGTGGGTAGCTATGTTTGGGAGAGGGGCCTGAGGGAAGGAAGCAGGTTAGAGATTTCAAAAGGAGAGAAGAGAAGGGCAAAGGAGGGGGAGAAGGGCAGCCTCTGAAATTCAATGAGAGCCAGAGGCAGACAGGCAAACGTGCAGAGCATATGTGAGGGAGAAGGAGAAAAGGGGGAGCCTCTCCAAAAACTCCTCGGGTCCCCAGATTGGATGTGGATCGAAGCACAGTATTTTCACCTTTTTGTTTGGTTGGTTTTTTTCCTTGTAGTTTTCTTCCCTTTTGGTCTGATTTTTCTTGCCCAACATGACAAATATGAAAATAAGTTTAAAAGCTTTGCCCATGTTTAATCTGTATCAGATTGCTGGCTGTCTTGGGGAAGTGAGGAGGGGAAAAAGGGAGGGGGAAAATCTGGAACAGAAAGTCTTACAAAAGTGGATTTTGAAAATTATCTTTACATGGATTTGGAAAAATAAAATACTATTGAGAAAAAAAATACTCAAATCAACTACAAAAGACCTATAAAGGAAGATGCTCTCCACTCTAGAGAAAGAACTGCTAGAAACATGTATAGTATGATTTTACATATACGTTTCTATACATACATATATGTGTGTTTAATCTGGTTTCAGACACTAGCTATGTGACCCTGGGCAAGTCCCTTGATTCTGGTTTGCATCAGTTTCCTCCTCTGTCAAATGAGCTGGAGAAAGAAATGGCCAACCCCTTCGGTATCTTTGCCAAGGAAGACCCCAAACGGGGTCCCGGAGAGTCGCACGTGACTGAAAGGTCTCACTGATACACTCTCTTTTCCCCTCCACCATATTCCCCAACCCAAGCCTCCCACGCTCCCACACCGTGGGCTCCAGAGGACCATAAGCTCCGCAGTCTTTGGCCAGAGAGAAGAGGAGTGAAGTGAATGTCCCTTAGTGGAAGAGGTGGAGAACCACGGGTGGAGAAACGCCCCGGACCTCAGACGTGAACGGCGAACAAGGTCATGGCTTGTGTTGGGAGGGAGGTTGGCGGTTTGGAAATGATTCTAATATATTATGAATGTGCCATAATGAAATACAAGGCAACATATTAGATCAATTTAAAGGCAAGGTGGTGGGGGGGGGCGGGATCAGGGGCCCCCTGACTGTGATGGGAACCATAAAAATAAGAGAGAGGGGCCGAGTTTGTGATTTCATTGCTACTGTCCTCCCAGGTGAGGAAAGTCTCTATGTTCCCTAGAGCAGGGAAATGTTAGCTGTCCTCCTGAGGTTACACAGCAAGGGTGCGCCAGGGCGGGATTTGAACCCCGGCTTTCGTCGACTCTCGATCCACGACACCATGCTGCCTTTCGCTACAAGGGGGGCTCTTCGGAGGCCTCCCTCATCCCCTTCCCAGCTCCCAGGTCAGAGACAGACAGAGAGAGAGATGGAGGAGGGAGACAGGGACAGAAAGACAGATAGAGACAGAGAGAGACAGAGACAGAGACAGAAAGACAGAGACAGAGAGAGATAGGGACAGAAAGACAGAGACAGAAAGACAGAGACAGAGAGAGACAGGGACAGAAAGACAGAGACAGAGAGATAGGGACAGAAAGACAGAGACAGAGACAGAAAGACAGAGACAGAGAGAGACAGGGACAGAAAGACAGAGACAGAGACAGACAGAGAGAGACAGGGACAGAAAGACAGAGACAGAGACAGACAGAGAGAGACAGGGACAGAAAGAGACAGAGACAGACAGACAAGAGACAGGGAGAGCAGCCAGTTTCCTTTCCTCCACATGAGAACAGCTGCGGGAGCGCAGGTGGACAAGGCTGGGGGCCAACCAGGAGGCCCGATGCCACGGCCTCCGGCCAGGACAAAGCATCATGGGCTTGGTGCTCCCTCACAGCAGTTGGAGGTTCCAAGAAGAGGTGCTGGGCTCTCCCAGCCTTGGGAGCTTCTGGACAGGAGGGGAGACAGGACAGGAATGGAGAAGGGGGGGAGAACAATAAGAGATTTCCCCCCTCCTATTTAGGGACCTGTTCACTAAGGGAGGGAAAGACACAAAGGGGGAAGACTCATTTAAAAGCCTGAACATCAGATTCCTGCTTGGTCCCCCTGCGCCAAGTTCCCACCCAGGCCACTCCATCTCCCTCCGCCAAAGCGATTTTCCTCCAGGTCACTCCCCTACTCGATAACTCCCGAGGCTCCCTATTACCTCGTGAATCCAATGCAAATAACTCCTCTTGGTCCCAACCTGGCCCGGCCCTTCTAGACTTCATTTCCATTACTCCTTCATTTATTTAGTATCCGGTCCAGTCAAACCGACCTTCTCTCTGTTCTCCCACGACACTCAATCTCCCGTGGCGATGCCTTTGCCCAAGCCGGCCTCCTTGCCTGGGATGCCTCCCCCTTCACCTCTTAGAAATCTTGGTTTCCTTCAAAACTCAGCTCAAGCGCGACCTTCGCCATGAAGCTTTTTTGGATTCCCCCCTCCCCCGAATTACCTTTTATTTATTCTACGGTTACTCCCCCCTCCCCCCTAGTCTTTGCACAGCTTTAAGCCCTATACAAGCTTGAAGAGCTTAAGACTGCACTAAGACTTGTGGGACAACCTTTTCCTACAGGTTGTCTCTCCTTCATGTTAGGACGGTGTTTTCTGGCCTCAGAATCGAGCGTTCCGGTACCCAGTGGGTGCTCACTAATTGCTCGGCCAGTAAGAGAGAGTGAGCCTGCCCCCAATGGGGCTCCTGAAGGTTCCAGGGGCAGTTGGTCAGTGAGACCCCGGCGGACTCTGCCTGGAGGACGGAGACTTTGTATCCTGAGTGCCCTGAGTAGGGGGACATGTCCCCGGTCATACAGACCCGGAGGCGCTGAGTCTCAGAGAAAATGGCCCCTCATAGGATCCCAGGGAAGGCCTGGAGCATCAAGAGAGACGGAGCCACTTTGGACCACGGGATCTAGAGCTGGATGGGCCTCGGAGGCTGGATGGGAGAGAGCTCCCAGAGGTCATGGAGTCCACCTGCTTTTTTGGGGGGGGGCATTTAGGGTTAAATGACATGGGCAAGATCACACAGCTAGTAAGTGTCTAAGGCTGCATTTGAACTCAGCTCCTTCTGATTGAACAGAGAGGGGAAACTGAGGGCCAAGGAATCATATGAGCGGTGAGCACCCGGTGTGGGGTTTGAACCCAGGACCTCTGACTCCAGAGCCAGGGAAGATGGGGAATGAGGGCACTCCCAGAAGCAAATCAGCTTTAATTCATCCTCACTCACATGACTGTGGGATTATTAACTTAGAGCGGCGGCTCTGACCTCGGACTCCAGGAACATGGCTTGAAAAAGAAAAAATTAACAAATGTAGCAATAGAATTGGTTTCCTTTGTAATTCTGTGTTTTTTATGCATGTGAAAATGTGATTCTGAGAAGGGGTCCCCAGCCGCCGGGGGGAGCAGGACACAGAAAGGGTAAGAGCTCCTCATGGAAAGCGGGAGAGAAGGGACCTGAGAGGCCAGCTAATGCACCCTTTTCACAGATGAGAAAACTGAGGTCCAGGGAGCCCAAGGATGGCACAGAACAAGATGGGTGGGGCGCCTCTGGAGTAGCAGGGGCTCGGCCGGCCCCGGTCCTGGCTCTGGCAGAGATCATCAGAGCCACAGAGGAAGCCGGGAATCCCTCTCCAAAAGCCAGGCGGGGACAGCGAGGGGGCACAATGGATAGAGCCGCCAGTCCTGGAGTCAGGAGGACCGGAGTCTACTCGCTGGGCGATGCTGGCAAGGCACTTAGTCTTGATTATCTCCAATTAAAAACAAACCGACTCCAAGAATAAAAGCCAGCCAGCCGAGCTCAGCCCAGGCCAGGATGGCGCGGAGGGCCCTGCTCTTGTGGCATCAGAGGGCCCGGGGGAGCGGGAGGGCGGGAGGGCCCCGTCCTGACCCTGGCGGTCACTGCGTGGTCGTCCCCTCCCAAGGCTTTATCCATTTCTGCCCGTCCGGGGGAGAAGGGACATCCCAGCCGTCGGGCGGCACTGGGCGACGTGACCGAAGCAGCACGGACGGGGAGCGAGGCTCCCTGGTAACTGGGTAAACATCCAGCGTTCCGAGCCTCAGTTTCCTTATCTGTAAAACGAGGCGTTCCTTCCACGTCTGAGCCTATGGAGTCCCCTCCCAGCTCTGGATCTGCAGCCAGTGCCTCCCGTCGGGCCCTATCCTAGGAGCCAAGGGGAAGAGCCGGCCCAGAGTTCTGCGGGCTCCCTAAAGTGGCTCTGAACGTCCCGAGGAGACCCTGAGACCTGGGGGAGCAGGCCCAGAGCGGATCAAAGGCAATGCAGGAAGGAGGAGGGGAGGGCACTGACCAGGAGGGCACGGTGGGGAGCAAAGAACAGCAGAGGATCTGGATTCGAACCCTTCAGTGAGCCTTCCCCTCTCTGGGTCCCCTTTTCTTCCTCTAACTCTTGTCCTTGGTCCCCTGTGACGGGACCTTCAAAGGTCTCTGAAAAGGGGAGGAAGCCCAGGACCTGTCCGGGGGGATGGTGAAATGAGAAGGCAGCGCGCGCCAGGACACAATTAGGGAGGAGGAGGAGGTGCCGGGAGGTCTCAGGGCAAGGAGGGCAGCGGCTGGGAGGTCACTGAGACCCTCAGAAAGCCGGAGGGAATATGGGAGAGAAGGAAAGGAGGGAATGAGGGAAGGAAAGAAGGAAGGGAGGAGGGAGAGAAGGAGAGAGGAAAGGAGAGATGGAAGGATGGAGGGAGGGAGGGAGAGAAGGAATCAGAGCCACCAGGAATGATATCATTGACTTGATCTATATTAGTTTAGGAAGAAGATGAGTTTGCCTGAGAACAGCCTGCAGGCCTGCTAAGAGTTAGGAGCTGACCCAGGCGTTCCTGCTGCTTCTCCCTTCCTTCTCACTAACTCAATGGAGGCCATTCATTCTCATTTCACTGAAGCATATGGCTGTTCTCTCTCTTTCTCTCTCTCTCTCGCTCTCGCTCTCGCTCTCACTCTCTCTCTCTCTCTGTCTCTCTGTCTCCTCTTTCTCTCTGTCTTTCCTCTCTATCTGTCTTTCTCTCTGTCACTCTTTCTGTCTGTTTCTCTGTCTGTCTCTCTGTCTCTTTTTCTTTCTCTCTGTCTTTCCTCTCTGTCTGTCTCTGTCTCTCTCTCGCTCTCTCTCTCTCTCTCTCTCTCTCTCTGTCTCTCTGTCTCTCTGTCTCTCTGTCTCCTCTTTCTCTCTGTCTTTCCTCTCTGTCTTTCTCTCTGTCTTTTCCTCTCTGTCTTTCTCTCTGTCTCTCTCTCTGTCTGTTTCTCTTTCTCTCTGTCTTTCCTCTGTCTTTCTCTCTATCTCTCTCTCTCTCTCCCTCCCTCCTTCTTTCTGTCTCTCTCTCTCTCTCTCTCTCTCTCCCTCCCTCCTTCTTTCTGTCTCTGTCTCTCTCTCTCTCTCTTCTCTCTCTCTCTCTCCCTCCCTCCTTCTCTCTCCCTCCTTCTCTCTCCCTCCCTCCTTCTTTCTGTCTCTCTCTCTCTCTGTCTCTCTCTCTCTCTCTGTCTCTGTCTCTGTCTTTCTCTCTATCTCTCTCTCTTTCCCCCTCCTCCCCTCTCTCCCTCCTTCTCTCTCCCTCCCTCCTTCTTTCTGTCTCTCTCCAGCAAACCCAGCCAGCAGACAGTCAGGGCTTTCCAAAAAATCCAACCACAACCAGGAAAACGGGAAGAGGAAAAAACAATAAAAGACACAAACAAACAAACAGCTCAGATGCCGCAATGGTCTAAAACCCGCACAGAGCAAACACACTGGGGAGCAGCAGCCAGACAGGAGAAGCCCGGCTGCTCTGGGACAGCCCTTGCAGACAGGCCCGGGCTCTTGTCCAACTAGAACAGGGAAATGAGAATGGGCAGAAATGCTCCCGCGCTGAGCTGCCGCCCTATTCCTGGCTCCCGCGGCCTCCCCCTTAGAGGACTTGGAAGCTGGAAGGAGGAGGGGACGGGGCAGCGCGGAGGACAGTCCCTCCAGAGCCCAGGCTTTGTCCCTGTGAAGGTGATGGGGGTTACACGAAGGCAGTCTTGCTTGGGAAAGAAGCGCTGCAGTAACAGGGTCATAGGAAGGTGGGAAACCCCTGAAATTCGGAGGGAACAAAGAATCACCGATGCTGAGCTGGGACCTGCTCACCCCTCTGACAGTTCAAGAAATTGGAAAGAGATTCAGTGAGTTGCTCAGGGTCACACAGTCATTAAGTGTCTGAGCCTGGACTTGAACTCAGAGCTTCCCGATTCCTGGCCCAGCTCTACCCCAGGCCCCGAGCTGCTGCAAGCCCGTGGTTATTAAGCGGCAGATGAGGTTTTGACACTTGGGTTTTCACCTGAAAAACCTCCCCAGGCCCCAATCTTTCCGCGAACCTTGGCTTGACCACTTCCTCTCTGTGTGACCTTTCGCAGGCCACAGGTCATTTCACACGGCTGGAGGAGATGAACGGACTAAAGGCTCTAAGTCTCCTCTGCTTCTCGGTCCCCTGGCCCCCCGACGCTCTCCTGCCTCCCTTCAGGCGCCTCCCCCCTGTTCGGTCCCTACCATCCTTTAAAATCCAATTCAAACGTCACCGATTCAAGAGCCTTGATCCTCATTAGGCTCCTTCTCATGAGTCCTCATCCAGTCTTGATGTGACCCCGGAAGCCGCCGCCGCCGCGTCGAACCTTTGTAACTGCGCGGGGGTCCCCGGTGGGGTGGGAGGGAGAGGACAGAGGGATTCCGCAGGAGATCTCCCGGCCCTCGGGGACCCGTCAGCCCCATCCGGACCCGGATGAGCCCCCTTTGTGTCAAAGGTCCAGGGGGAAAGCGCCGCCTCCTTCTCTCGCGGGAAGGAAGAGTTCCCACAGCAAGCCTCAGTTTCCCTTTGCCACCGTAGCTCCCGGCGATCCTCTCGGGCCCAGCGGGGCCACCTGCCCCCCACCGGGCAGCCTCCGAAGCGGAGCACGCTTTCCCCCGCTGCTCTTTCCAGATCGAGCATCCTCAGCCCGGCCTTTTGGCCAACACGGCTCCCAGGGCACAGACTCGGAGCATCCTGGTCCCCAGAAATTCTCCAGCTGATTTAATGGACATCTTCAAACGCGGCGCTCAGAACGGCCGGCTCCAGGTGGTTCCCCTCCCCGGTCCTGTGGCTTTGGGCCCATCAAGGCAACCCGACTAAGCCTTCATCTCTCACCAGACAGAACGGAAGCTCCTTAAGGCTGGGGACTGTTCCATTCTGTTCTCTGTAGCCACACTCCTAGCACCCAGTAGGCACTTAACGAATGCTTGTTAACTGGCTGACAGTCACACTTCCAGCCTCCTACTTGGGGTACAAACCCCCCCGCTCCGCTCCCGTGATCTTCTCTGTCCCTTCCCTTCTCAGGGTCTTACTTTCCTCCCTAGGAAACATAGGGGTCCAATCTCATCCCTAAGAGTTGGGGGCAGAATCAGAAGGGTTGAGCTGGAAGGGACGGACGTCTCCCCCCAGAGCCCAAGATCACTTGGGTAGTAAAGGCAGAGACAGGGCTTGGGCCGAGGCTGGAGAAGCCCAGGGGAGCCAAAGACCCCGGCTTCAGGAGGGAGGGGTTCAGGATCCCTCGTTTGGCAGAGGAGGAAAGTGTGTCACGGAGAAATTCTACGGCTTGCCCGGGGAGCCAAGCCAGGTGAAGATACAAAGCAGGGGAGCCTCCTAACGAGCAGGCTCTTACTATTGCCCATAAAGTTACTGATTTCCCACTGGAGCTGGCGGTGGCCCTAGGAAAGGGGAATCCAAGGAAACAGGGGAGGCAGAAAAGGAGCTTCAGGGACATAAAGGCACCCGGGTGCCCTGTCAGCCAGGGGGCCCTGCCGACCTGGGGGGCCCTGCCGATCTGAGGGTCCCTGCCGGCCTGGGGGGCCCTGCCGATCTGAGGGTCCCTGCCAGAGTGGGGGGGCCCTGCGGATCTGAGGGTCCCTGCCGATCTGAGGGTCCCTGCCGGCCTGGGGGGGGCCCTGCCGATCTGAGGGTCCCTGCCGGCCTGGGGGGGGCCCTGCCGATCTGAGGGTCCCTGCCGGCCTGGGGGGGGCCCTACCGATCTGAGGGTCCCTGCCAGCCTGGGGGGCCCTGCCAGCCTGAGGGTCCCTGCTGGCCCGGGGGGTCCTGGAGGCCCAGGGCCAGCCCTTTGCCTGGCACTCAGTCACATCTCAGCAGTTGGAGAGCTCCCCCCATGACCCCGAGTGATGGAGACCAGTCTTGCCTTTCAGGCACAGAGAGGAGCTGGGCTTGGCCAGGATCACAGAGCATCGACCGGCCATCGGGCACCGGGGCTGGATGCCAGACCCCCTCCCCAAGAGCCTGCCTGCTCCCAGGCAGTGGGAAGGAGTCTCCTTCCCGCGCCCCCTCCCCCAGGCTGCCCTGCCAGTCCCCTCCAGTGCAAGAAGCAGACAAAAGGGATTTCCTCCTCAGCACCTCAAGGAAGAAATGCCAGCTCTTGGAGCTTTTTCTCTCTGAGCTCTCCCCTCCCCCCTCTGAGAGCCCGGCCTCCCCTGGGCCTCTGGGGGGGGGGCGAGCCCCCTCCCCGATTTTCCCCGGGGGGGAGGGAAGCAGAGCTAGGCGGGCAGCAGCAGCCCCCCTGCCTGTCTCCAGCTTCTGGCTCCGGCTCTCCACCCCCGCAGCAGCCACAGGCTCGCTGTCCATGGCAAGAGAGGGAACCTGACCTTGCAGACAGAACTGAGCAGGGCTGGGGGGGAGGGGCCGGGGACTGGGTCCAGCCAGACGGGCTCAGCAGAGCCGCCACATTGGGGAGGGGGCAGCAAGGAAAGACCGCAGGGGTCACTCAGCCGGCCAGGCCGGCACTGATGGGGATTCTGGACTCGCTCCTCTCCCAGCCCCGGCTCTCAGCTGAGCAAAGGAAGCCAGGGACAGATCTCATCATTCACATCTACATGGCTTTAATCTCATTTGACCTTGGCTTATTCCCATTTCACAGATGAAGAAACTGAGGTCTCAAGTCACTGGACTCAGGTCATATAGATCACAAGTGTCTGAGGTGGGGTTTGAACTTGAGACTTCCTGACACCCAGTCCGGTGCTCTATCTATGGAGCTCCTGAATAAAAACAAAAGGGACTCAGAGGTTCACAGCTCAGGGGACTGAGAGGGGGGTGATGGAGGATGGTTCAGAGCCCCCAGCATTTCCACAGCAGGATCCCTAAAAAGTGAATGACACTCCCCTCCAGGGAGCTCCTAGTAGCATTTGATGGCGCTGTAAGTGGTCTGACCCGCATCCCTCCTACTGCAGTTTAGGGTCCCTACCAGGAGCCTCAGATTTGGATCCAGCCTCAGACGGCAGCCTGCTTTGTGACCAAAGGAGACTCACTCCCCTCTCGGAGTTTGTCTCTACCGACATCAATGAGCACAGCCCCGCACAAAACTCCGAGCCGTTGGGACGCGAGCCCCTCCCCTGCTTTAAAAGTCCAGGGAAACAGGATATCATACAGCCGGGCGGAACCCTCCGTTCCATCACCTGCGAAATGGGAGACATGATACCACGGCCTTCTTTTCCGGGTTTGTGGTTTTTCCCCAAGGAAGGTTTTCTGCCAAACTTAAAATGCTGCGGAATCCGATCTGTCCGCAAGGATTTAGGAAGCGCTCGCCGTGAACGAGGCGCCGAGCGCTGAGAATGCTGGCCCGGCCCTCGGACAGTAAGGGGAGACCGCGGGCATCAAGGTAAGTCCGGCCTAAATAGGCCAAGGGAAGTTAGTGGGAGGGAGACCTGACAGCTGGGGGTCGGGAAAGACCTCGGCTAGGATTGGAAAGGAGCTCAGAAACAAAGATGGCGAAGGGAGGGGTGAGTTCCAAGGGTGTGTGTGTGTGTGTGTGAGGGTGTGTGTGAGTGTGTGTGAGAGTGTGTGTGTATATGAGTATGTGAATATGTATGAGAGTGTGTGTGAGAATGAGTGTGTGAGAGTGTGAGAGTGTGTGTGTGTGAGTGTGTGTGAGAGTGTGAGAGTGTGTGTGAGTGTTAGTGTGTGTGTATGTGAATGTGTGAGAGTGTGTGTGTTTGTGTGTGTGAGAGTATATGTGTGAGTGTGAGTATGAGTGTGTGTGAGTGTGTGTGTGAGAGAGTATATGTGTGAGTGTGAGAGTATGAGTGTGTGAGTGTGAGAGTATGAGTGTGTGTGTGTGTGTATGTGAGTATGTGAATGTATGTCAGTGTGTGTGAGTGTGAGAGTGTGTGTGAGTGTTGGTGTGTGTGTGTGTATGTGAATGTGTGAGAGAGTGTGTGTGTGTGTGTGAGAGAGTGTATGTGTGAGTGTGAGAGTATGAGTGTGTGTGAGTGTGTGTGTATGTGAGTATGTGAATGTGTATGAGAGTGTGAGTGTGAGTGTGTGTGTGTGAGTGTGAGAGTGTGTGTGAGTTTGTGTGAGTGTGTGAGAGTGTATGTGTGAGTGTGAGAGTATGAGTGTGTATGAGTGTGTGAGTGTGTGTGTATGTGAGTATGTGAATGTGTATGAGAGTAAGTGAGTGTGAGTGTGTATGTGTGAGTGTGAGAGTATGAGTGTGTATGAGTGTGTGAGTGTGTGTGTATGTGAGTATGTGAATGTGTATGAGAGTGTGTGTGAGTGAGTATGTGCGCGCTAGGGAAGGGCTAGAAGGAGAATGGGCAGGGGAATGAAGATGGATGATGGAGCTTTGTTTGGGGGAAGGCCCTGGCAGCTGGCTCCAAGTCCCATTGGAAGGACAAGTGGAGAAAGGCTAACCAAGATCTGAGCCCGGCCCCAGAGGACAGAGCAAGGGGACCAGGGAGGGACGCAGCCGGGCCCAGCCTTCAGACCTTCCGGCGGCCCTGTGCCCACTGGGCTGAGTGAGGAGGCAGCTGGGACCAGGACGCCATCGCAGTGGCCTTGGAGAGGCCACAGGGGCCGGCCGCCTTCATGGAAGCGGAGAGAAAGGGGCAGTTTGGCAAGACTAGGTCCCGAGGCTGACTCGGAAGGAGAGGGTGAACGACCCTGAGGTTCCAGGCTGGGGAGCCGGCAGCAGCGCGCACTCCCATGATGCAAAGCCACACCTGCCCCCAGAGTTCACCACAAAGATCTGGAGCCGGGGATGCTTGGTTTGGCCTGACTGAGCTGCCCTGGCTCACGGGGACCCCAATCCGGGCCGTGGTCATCCCCAGTCATCCATCCTTCAAAGGGCCCCCCAAGTCAGGCAGTTTGGGGAACCTAGGTAGACAGAGGGCATTGATTTTGAGCTGGAAGAGCCTGGAGGCTCTAGAACTGAGGCTTAGAAGTCCAACAGACAGAACTGAGATTTGAACCCAGATCCTGATTCCGAACTGTAACATGAGGTCCATAGTCACCCTCTAGACACCTTCTACACCCCAAAAACCCTCCAAAAGGCCGCTTCTTAAAGGACATCAAAGCTTCTGAGAAAGCAAAGGGTTCTAGCTTCTAGGTAGAAAGAGACTAGAAATTGTCTAGTCCCACCCCCCTCATTTTATTGATAAACTAAGACTAGGGGAGCCATAAAGCGACCAGCTGCTCAAGGTCACACGGACAGTGAGTACAATTATCATTATTGGGTTTTTTACTGAGCACAATTAGAATGATGTTTGATCGCACACAGGGAGAGCTGGGAAGGACCCCAGACACTATTGACTACAATTCCCCATTGAACAGAGGGGAAAACGGAGGCACAGACAGGTTAACTCAGTTGCTTAGAGTCCACAGCAGCCAAGTAGCTTCAGGAGAATTTAAATCCAGGCCTGCTTGGAGGACTCCAGGTCCAAATCTCTCTGGGTTCCCAGCATGGGTGGGGGCTCCTTAAAAGAGCTCCTTGAAGCGGACTCCTGATCGCTTCTCTCATCACCGATTCTGCTGGGGGCACCAGCCTCTCCTGAAGGAAGAGGGGCTTCAGTGGCCTCTGCTCTCAGATACTCCAAGCTACTTCTGGCCTAGAGAACGTGCTCTCCACACAAGTCACGGACGCCTTTACAGCCCTGACCCCTTGAAGGCCTCTTCTACCAACTCCTTCTGTCACCTTCAGGTCCCACCGCACTCCCCCCCTCCCCAATCCAACTCCCTTCTGCTCCCAAGGTCCCTTATCTCAGCCAAGAGGTCCTGGGGTCAAGAGGGAAACACTCAACTTCAAGTTCAGTTTCTTCCACTCATCCATTAGGGACCCTGGGCGAGCCCCTTACTCTCCCAAAACCTCACTCATGTTCTCGTAAAATGGGGACTTTGTGAGGGCAGGAAGTCAGGAGGAATCAGCAGAGACAGAAAAAAAGAACAATAAAATACTTTTTAAAATACACATAAAAGGACAAAAGTTCTGAGGGGACACAAACAACTGACTACGTTCAATTTAATACACACTTTTGACAAATATGCTGCAGATCACAGAAGTTCCTGGGCCCACATAGAACCTTCTTTTGCTTTTTGTATATTTGTGTTTGTTAACAATTAAATTCACAACAATAATAAAATCCAAATGAACAAACTAATAAATAAAATATGGGGGCGGGGAGAAGACCTTTCCAATTCTAAGCATTCTAGGATCATCCAGAGTTCTGACGATGAGATGACAGAGAAGCCCAGTGGGGTGGACGTTTGCCAATCACAGGCCTCCCCACCCTAGCCCAGGGAAAGCTGTGCTTGGATATGGGAGAACTTGAACGAGGACGAGAGTCTCATCTAAAAGCGTAAAGCCAGAGTGGAATGGGAGGCTTGGAGTCTCCTCCTGGTTGACCTTGGGCATCACCAGGACTCAGTTTACCCTTCTGTAAAATGAGGGGGTTAAACTAGATGGCCTCTGACATCCCTCCCAGCATGAGATCTGGGACCCTGGGATTAGAATATCTAGAACAGAGATTCTTAATCTTGTTTTGTTCTAGGGTTCCTTTGGTAAAGGGGAAAACCTATGAACTTTCTCAAACCAATGTTGTTAATGCTTAAAATAAAATACATAGGATTGCAAAGGAAGCCAATTATTGTTGAATAAAGATGTTATTTCCTTCCTTCCCCTATCCAAGTTTACAGCCTCTCCACTTCCTGAAATCTTCTAAACCAACATACTCTGAGTCATTTTGGGCCTCAGTTTACCCCTCTGTAAAAATGAAGGACTTAAATGAGTCTTTTCTGTACCAGAAGAGAGCCCCATTCCTACCGCCCCAAACCTAAGTACGTTCATAAGAGTAACATGCTTGCCAACACGCTGACTCTGGCTTCCCTAAGCTAGGGATGGCTCTGGGGAGGACTTTACTCTCACCCCAGGGAATTCTGGGGGCCATTCACAGTAAGAAAACACCCCCCCTCCTTAGAGTCAGTCCATCCTCCAACCTCTAGAACCCCAACGTTTTGGGGTCTGATTTCTGTGAAAGCCAAGTAGGAGTGTTCCCGTGGGCTCCTCCTGATCCAAGGGATTTTGCCACCTCCTCCCTCCTGCCTGGCAGCAAGCCTCGGTGTTCCTGCTACCTTGTTCCCAGACTCTCACCTCTGACTTGGCCCATCCCAGATTGTTCCCAGCCCCAATCTCTCACTTCAGTCTCTCTGTGGAGCCTTCTTTAGGCCATCCCCACCCCCGGGGAGTCCTTCCTCAGCCCCCCGGGGTGCTGCCCTGTCAGTGGTCCTCCATAGCCCTGCTGAGGGAGAGTATCAAAAGCCCATGCTGCCATTCCCTGGGTAGGCCCGCAGCTCTCCAGGACACGTTGGGAAATACTTAGATTTCAACACGAAAAGCTTTCCTCCCTCCCTCCATGACTCCACTACTTCAACTTGCACCCAATTCATTGACTCACCAAGCACTTACACCTGCCTACAAAGGGGCAGGAGCTTACAACCTCACAGGAAAGGTCTCTTCCTGTCAATAAAACATTCATTAAGCACCTACTATGTGACAGCCACCATACCTACTAAGCGCTGGGCATACAAAGAAAAGCAAAAACATGGTTCCTGTCCTGACTGAGACTCATACCTATAGAGGACACAAAAGTGTCCATATAGAAGAGGCAGCCTTCTGTAAAAGACTTTAGCATCTGGGGGTTATAGGTTTCAAACAGGAAAGGAGGCCAATTTCCTCTTTTTTCTGATAAGAAAATGGAAGTGACTTGCCCAGTGCTCAGACAGTGTCTGTGTGAAGTGAGATTTTTTTTTCCTTTGGTGAGGGAGTTTGGGTGACTCGCCCAGGATCACACAGCTAAGCAGTGTTGTGTCTCAGGCTGAATTTGAACTCAGGTCTTCCTGACTCCAGGACCACTGCTCTATCTACCCTGAGGTGAGATGGGAACCAATTTCTCAGCCTGACTGCTAGGCCAGTGCTCTGACACTTCCTGACGCTGCCTGCAGCTGAGTCTCAGCTCCAAGGCTTTAGCAAATGAGAAACATCCTGGTTTGGGTTATAAAACCTTTGCAATTCTTAAATGGTTACAAAACGCGAGCTGGTGTGATTTATTCCCAGAAAGCCATGCAGAATGTGACCTCCCCTCAGTGTTCCTGCTCCCTCCCCTGAGGCCAAACAGAACAAATCCAGTCCCTTTCCCACATCCCAGAGAGCTCCCAAGTCTTCTCATCTCCAAGCTAAATGTTCCCAGTTCCCTCGGCCCATCTTCAAATGGCCTCATCTCACAGTCCTTCCCCACCCTGGACACCTGGACACCTGGTCACACATAATTCATGTGACCTCCAGAACCAAACACTCTAACATCGACCAGCCCTGCCCTTGCTCAGGCCCATCATGACTGATCACCTCCCTCTCCCTCTGACACACGGTCCTTCTTCCTTCAGGAAGGGCAAGGGCAAGGGAAGGGGGAGGAGGAGGTGGCTCCTCCCCGCCCCACTCCGTCCTCTCTGCTCCTTGCCCATCTTTCCATCCTCCTCCAGGAAGCCTTCCAGGAACCATTCCCATTTCTCTTGCTCCTCTGAAGCCCTCCAAACATGTCTCCTCCCCAAGACCCCCTCCACCATTTCCAGGCTCCAAAGGATTCAGAGCTAGAAGAGATCTTTAAGATCATCTAAACCCAGAGCTCTCCGGCCCAGAGGAGGAAAGAGAGACACAGAGAAAGTTTGACACTCAGTAAGTAACAGGGCAGAGATTCTACTCCATTTCACTGAATCTGAAGCGTGACTGCTGTTCTAACAGATCTACGTCCCGTGACTCCATTATCCCGGCCTCCCCGACAGAAGTGTGGAGCCTTTTGGCCATTCCCCCCCACTACGCGCCTTCCGTCAGTTACAACCTGCCACCAAAAACCGTCTAGCTTGTGGCTTATGTTTATGGGCAACCTGGATTGTGGGATTAGGGGTAGGCAAGATGGGGAGGTGCTTAGGGCAAAAACCCATGGAAGGGGTACTCAGTGAGATCAAGTTCTTAATGTTATTCAAGAGTGATATTAAATGCACATATTCTTTAAAGCAAGGAAAGCCCAGTTGCAGTAAATGTCAGGTCGGAGCAAATATTGTTATAAATGGCTCCTGCTAAAACTCCTTGGTGGACGATAATAAACAGGTGGAATAATTTCCTAGGGCATAGATATGTCTCATTTCAGCTCTGGCATGTGGCTCCTGTCTAGCAGAGCGCCCTCTATGATCCCAGCCTCCCCTGCCACCTCCAAAGGTGGTCCAGGACCTTGGAAATTTCCCAAGTTCTGCCCACAGCCGGGGACACCTTAGGGCCCAGTGAGTGAGGAGAACAGATGTGAAGGGGTTCCAGGGTCCCTTTCAGCAGGAGGAGGTGGTTCCCATGATCCTCCTTTGAGGATTCAGAAGGCCCTTTGGCATCTTGCTGGCCATAGGATTTTCCTGCCACAAACACACAAATACACACACACCCACACAAACACACACACACCAGACACGGCCGTGCCAGTGGGCTGGAACAGAACCAGTGTCAGAGCTGAAATTTCCCTTAGCCTCATTTAGTCCAGGCCCTCAGTCTTACAGCTGAGACCAAGAAGGCTGGGTTCTAAAGTAGCAGCATTCAAGGAGACTTGAACCCACATCCTTTGAATCCAGAACCAGAGCACTTATAACTACCCTATGCTTTGCAAGCTTTCACTCTGAAGGTCTCAGCCTCTTTCAGGTGTCAGCCAAGCTGGTCTCCAGCTTTGCTCAAAGTCTGAGGTTTGAATGCTAACTCTTCTAAGTGTTGGGCCTGCAACAAGTTCAAATCCAGCCTCGACACTTAGTGATTTCTTACTAACTTGGCTTCTGCCTGCCTCAGTTTCCTTAACTGTAAAATGGGGGTAATAACAGCCTCTACTTCATAAGGTTGTTGTGAGGATAGAAAGAAATAATAAAAGCACTTAACCCACTCAGTAGATGCTCTATAAATGTGCCTTCCCTTCTTCCTTCCCCCTGTTTGCTGCCCACGTGACCTCTGGGAATTCATTTAATTTCCCTGTGCTTCATCTGTAAAAAGAAAGTGTTGGACTCGATGACCTCCAAGGTCCCTTCTAGCTACGATCCTAAAGAACATTAAAAAAAAGTCTAGCTCGGCCCGCTATCCCCCAGTGTCAGGTACTGACCTCTTTCGGTTTGACTGTTAACACACGTGAGTGATTTCTCACTCCTCTGGGCCCAGAGCAACTGGAACCACCCTGAGCCAGCGTGGAGTGGGTGGAAAAACCGAGGCCCCAAGCTGTCCTGATGACTTCACTTCACGGTCCCACGGGGAGGGAAGGGTCAGGGCTGAGAGCAGAACCCAGGACTCCTGGCTCCCAGCCGCTCGTCTTCTTGCATTCCTGCCTCCCTCTAACCATTGTAGCTCATAGTTTAGCGAGACACACCCACCTGGCTCACCCAGCCGAGCTACACAGAAACTCGAGCTCAGGAACGCCAGCCAGCTCAGCGGCCACCAGTCCCGGGCTGGGAGAGGTCCTTGTCGGGGCATCTGGGCCATTCCCCGGCCTCGGAGGCCGGCTCTGCCTCCAAGAACTCTGAAGGCTCTCCAAGGAGACCAACCAGAAACAGACACCGCTGCCTGTCCTCGGCACACAGACCTACAAATGCTATCCTGGAACTGAACTACAACTGTAGCATTATAATGACCAGGATAAGCCCCGAAAAAAAGATGAAGAAATATGCCTCCTTCCCTTCTTTGCAGGGGGGGGGGGGTTCTATGGGTGTGGGATGTTGCTCAGAGTGACAGACAGTATGTTATTTAGTTCTCTATCTGTCTCTTTCTCCTTTCCCTCCCTCTCTCCTTTTTTTTCTTCCTTCCCTCCTTCCTTCCTTCTTTCCCTCTCTCCCTCTCCTTCCTTATTTTTTCTTTATTTTCTCCCTTTTCTCCCCTTCTTTCCTTTCTTCCCTCTTCTTCCTTCCTTCTTACCCTCTCTCCCTCTTCTTCCTTATTTTTTCTTTATTTCTTCCCTCCTTCTCTTCTTCCTTCATTTCTTCCCTCCTTCCTTCTCTCCCTATTTTTCTTTATTTTCTCCCTTTTCTCCCCTTCCTTCCTTTCTTCCCTCTTTCTTCTTTCCTTCTTTCCCTCTCTCCCTCTTCTTCCTTATTTTTTCTTTATTTCTTCCCTCCTTCTCTTCTTCCTTCCTTCCTTCCTCTCTTCTTCCTTTCTTCCTCATTTTTCTTTATTTCCTTCTTCCTTCTCTTTCCTTCCTTCCTTCCCTCCTTCTTTCCTTCCTTTCTCTGTTCCCTTCTCTCTCCCTTCCTTCCACCCTTCTTCCCTTTCTTTCCCATATTCCCCTTTTCACTCTTTCTTTCTTTTCTTTTCTTTCAGGGCTACTGATCTCTGATTCCTGGGAGTTGACTTAAAAAGGTCAAATAGAGTCAGTTCTGAAGGCTTTGGCCTTGGGAAGATCATAGAGATTCTCTAGGACCCAGAAGGGTGAGGGGGACCTGTGGATAACAAACTTTAGACCCAGACTATTGGCCAAAGGGACCACGGCTTGAATCCACAAAAGGAGACTCACAGTTCCGGCACCAGCCTTTTCATTGTGCCCCTCCCCCCTCCCGGGGGAAACCATTTGCCCAAGGTCACACAGCAAGCTCATGGTAGGGATAGGATTCAAACCCAGACTTCCCAAATTTGCCATCTGGCACTCCTGCCATTCAAAGGTGCCAGTGGTAGAGGATTTCTAATACATCTTCAGAGAGCATGTATGGATCCTGATATAAAGAGCAAATGTTAGAAAACTGGAGTCAGGGAGCATCAGAGACTAGGGGGCCACAGAGACCACCTTCATCTGACTTTCTGACCTAAAATAGAGGAAGAAACTGAAATTTGGGTAAAAGGACTTGTCCAAAGTCACTAGGCTCATGAGTACTGGAATGGAGACTTGAACCCAGATCTCCTGACTCCTGATCTTTAGCTCTTTTTTGCATAATGCTATTAGGATGGCAGGAGCTTCTCAAGGGATGATGAACATCATGAGGAGCATATTTACAACCTCACATAAGTATAAAAAAACAGAGCTGGAAGAAGTCTGAAAAACCTTTGGCAAGGCGTTCTTTACCTCCCTTGCCCCACCCCCCAGCTCTGCTTAATTCTGTCTGTAAGATCAGGTTCATTCTTTTGTCATGGATCTTCCCCTCTTTGGCAGCTGAGGAAACCATGAACCCTCTGGGGGCCTCCTCACAGTTTGATGAAGCCCATGAACTCTGGGGGTGACCTGAGAAAGTCCATAAACCCCTGGAGACCCCTCATGGCCCGAGTAAGACCCTCAGGCACCCCGACAAGCCTGTCGATGAAGCCCAGGGATTCCCCCAGGGATCCCATGGACAGTCCGACAAGCCTGTGGACCCCTTGCCTGAGAAAGCCCAGAGACCCTTGGGGACCCCTAATGGCCTGAGGAAACCCACGGGCCCTCCAGGGACTCCTCGGGCAGCCTGACAAGACTGTGCGTGCAGCCCATGGACCTCTGGGAAACCCCATGGACAATCTGTCAAAGCCTATGAACTTTCTTAGAATAACAGTTTTAAATAAATGAAAAAAACGTTAAATTTCAGCCGAAGTCACTGCGAAGCGAGATGCCATTTTTTCCCATCCAAGTTCACAGCCTCCATGAAATTTACGTGGATCCCAAGTTAAGAATCCCTAACACCTGATTTTACAGAGGAAGAAACCGAGACTCAGAGAAGAGAAGGGATTCATTCTCCTAAGAAGTGGGATTATTCCTGGAGCCAGGATGGCACAATCAGGGGCAGGAGGAGAGGAGGAGGAGGAGGAAGAAGAGGGCTTTGCCTGCCACTGTTGGGTCGGGAAGATCTGCCTGCTCCCGCCTGGCATGCAAAGCTAACCCTGTTAGCACCTCCACCTCCCGGAGGAAGCCGGGGAACAGCAGACAAATCACATCAGTGTGGACCAGACAGCGCATCATCAAAAGCAGCAGCCTGGATTTCTCCCGCAGGCATTGGTTGGGGCTTTGGGACCAAAAGGCAGCAAGTGAGAGCTCAAAGCTTTCTGGCCATAAAAAACAGCAACGGCAGAGAAGTACAGACAGAGACTTTGCTCCTGAGCACGACCATGGGGCTGAGCTCCGGGCTCCACTGATTTTTTTTTTTTTTTTCCTGTCAGGAAACCTGCCTGTGAACAGAACTTGCTGTTCTCCCTTGCTGGCTGGAGCCACAGAACGTTAGCACTGGGAAGAAAATGGGATCACCTCATCCAAAGTCTCCTTCTAGATGTGGAAGCCCACAGAGGGGCGTGGATTGGAGGGAGACCACCCAGCAGGGCCGGGGCCAGACCCGATTTCCTGACTCCCAGGAAGTGCTACATGCTCTGGGTGAATGTGGATCACACTTTTTGAGGGCTACAAGCAAGCTAGGGGGCCAGAAGTAGAGAAGGTGATTTTGTGCAGGTTTTGTCCTTTAAAGTAGGAGGATGTGTGTGTGTGTGTGTTTGTGTGTATGAAAGAGAGACAGACAGAGACAGAGAGAGAAAGAGAGACAGAGAAAAGAGAGGAGAGAGAGACAGGGAGAGACAGAGAGAGAGAGAGAGAGAGAGAGAGAGAGAGAGAGAGAGAGAGAGAGAGAGAGAGATCAAAGGGCAGCCTCAGAGCCTCACACACTTGGAGGGTGTTCCACAATTCCATCCATTCCATTTCTTTCTCAACAGCATCCTGTCCTCCTCCCTGTCTCTAGTATAGCCTAGGGGGCAGTGAAGTCCAGCTCTCTCCCAGCTTCCAGCCTCCAATGCTGGCTGCTTCCAACATGTGTATAAGTGGGTACAGGTGTGCGGGCGGGAGCACCGAGCTGGGATTCCCTCAGGCGCAGGAGCCCCCCCCCCCCATGTCTCTGCGGGCAACGCTGAAACTAGAGGAGAGGCAGAGAGAAAATGGAGCCCAGAAGGGGCCGGGCTGCACCAATGATGAAGCTTCCCCGGCCCAGCTTCCTTGGTGTCCATCCCCTGACCAGGTTCCCTTCCCTGGGCCCAGGAGAAGCCCTTAGGGATCTGGGTGGGTAAATGTGAAGACGGTAAACTCCCCAGCCTTCCTCCCTCCAAATCCTCCCCCTCCCTGCCTGCCCTAGCTTCTCGTCCCTTATCTGCCTTCCCTCCTTAATACATCCAGTGCCCTGGTACAGGAGAGAACAGATCCCCGGCTGAACCATCTGGGATCCCCGCTCCCCCTCCCCCAAGTCCGGCGCCCCTTGGTGAGAAGCGCCAAAAACCACAGAGCAAGCCTGGGCATCCCCCTGGAGAGGGCGCAGCCGTCTCCGAGCCTGCCTCGGAGGGCAGCCAGGCCAGCGGAAGAGGGGGAAAGCGGAGTCTGCGGGGATCCCGCCTCCCCTCCCCCCGGCTGCCCTAGCAGGGGACGATATGAACATCCCCGGCCGCATCTCAGCTCGCTGAACGGCTTGCCTGTGACCCTGACCAGCCTCTAGCGGCATCCTTAGGCGCCCCCCGCCCGGTTCTCTTCTCGGGGTTCCCCCATGTCCCTTCGGCCCCGTGCGCTCCCCAGGCCTCCCCACCGTGCATCTCCCTCCTGGCCCCTTCTTCGGAGTCCCCTCCTGTCTCCCCCGGCCCGTGCGTTCCCCTCCTTGAGCCCCCCCCCAAGTCTCCCCGATCCGTGAGGCTCCCGCCTGGCCCCCCTCCTCGCTGTCCCCCGACCCCCCGCGGACTCTCACCTGGCGCAGACGACGGAGCACCTCGCCGGCCTCTTCCTGGCGGCCCTGGCGCACCAGCGCCAGCAGTTCCTGGATCATGGTCACCCGGCGGTGGTAGGGGGCCAGGCCCACCCCAGACCCGGTAGACCCGGACACAGAGCGGCCCGCCTTGGACCCGGAGCGCAGCAGCAGCGCCGCCCACAACTCGCTTCGCTCGCGGACCGAGCTTCGGCGGCGGGGGATGGCCGTGGCCGTGCCCGGGGCCGAGGTCTGGGCCGGGGCGGCGTTGGAGGGCGCGCCGGAGCTCTCGTCCAGGCTGCCCTTGGTCTGCCGGGTGCCCATGCTTGTGCCGCGCCTCAGCGCCGGGCCGCCGCCGGCTGCTCCATCCTCAGGCTCGGCTCCGCTCTGCTGCTGCTACTGCTGCTACTGCTGCTGCTGCTGCTGCTGTTGCTGCTGCTGCTGCTCCTCCTCCCCTTCCTCCTCCTCCTCGGCCCCTCGGCTCCGCTCCTCTCCGGCTCTCCCCAACGACTCGGGGCCACGAGCCGGGCCGCGGGTCCCGCCCTCCCCCGCCCCCCGGCCGCGCGCCGCCCGCTGCCCACGAGCCCAGCCCAGCCCCGGCCGCCGCCACCGCTGCCACTGTCGCCGCCGCCGGGGCCGCAACTTTGGGGAAACTGTTGCACGCGGGCGGGGCCGCGGAGGGAGGGGACGCGGAGGGAGGAGAGGGAGGGGAGGGGAGGGGGCGGGCGGGGCTCGAGCTACCAGAGGCCCCGCCCCTTGGAGACCACGCCCCCTCACACCGCCCCTCCCGGGCCGGGGCCCCACGCGTGAGCGAGCTCTCGGGCCCCACGCCGCCGCCGCCACGGCGGCTGCCCGTGGCACCTCACGGTCCCCTCCCCCAGCGCAGAGGAGGCGGGGTGTGGGTACCTCCCCCGCCCCTGCCCAGGGCTCACTGGCAGTCCTGAGCTCGGGGGGCTGTCCAGGGCGGGGGCAGATGCCGCCGCCGCTGCGGGCCGGGCTGGGCAGGGAGCCACCTTCGGTCCACCTAGCTCCCCGCTCTTCTTCCTCCTCCTCCTCCTCCTCCTCGTCCTCCTCCTCCTCCTCCTCCTCTGCGGGCCCAGCGTTGCCGCTCCCTCTACTGGCGGCCAAGCTGCCAGAGAGAGGGGCGGGGTCTGGGGGGCTCTCGGCTCGGAGGGGGCTGGCTGAGACCCGAGTGGGGACTGCAGGCTCCGCCCCGGCTGGATGCCTTTCGCTCTCCCTCCCTTCAGCTGTGACTGCGCCAGGAGCCCGGTTCTTAGCTGGGGGTGGAGGAGTGCGGAGGGAGGGGTGTTGAGGCCGGGGGTGGGGGGTGACGCGAGCCGCTCTGTTCCCTGTCCCCTCCCCGTGCAGCGGCAGGGTGGCGGGACACCGCGCACGCCAGTTGTTGCTTTTGGTCTCACTGGACCTTCGGTTTTCTTTTCCTTGCTCTCCACCGCGGAGGGAATTCTCGTGGGGGAGGTGGGGGAGGGGGGCAGAGAAAGAGAAGGCTGAATCCTCCCCTGGCAAAGGCCTCCCTGGGTAATGGGATAGAGGGCGCCGACTGGTCCAGTCCTCCCTTTGCTGACGACTGACCTTTCCCTTCACCACATCGAGCCGGACCGCAGAGAGAAACCCTCCGCGCTGTTAGGTTGCTGCCTCGGAAGTCAGCCAGGGAGACCCCGAAGGCCCATTTTGTGAAGTACCCCGTTTTCCAGCCTCGGTCACTGCTCAGCTCCCCCAGAAAAGTCTTCCCTGCTCGGAACCCTAGCCCAGCATTACTCTCCCCCATTACTCATCAGCAACATAACCTACTTAGTTTGAGAAGGGGTGGGTCCAAAAGTGGTCTCTGGCTTCCCCCCCCCCATTCCACTAAATCCTCCTCTGGGATGGGGACAGTGTCTCCCCCATTAGACCCTTGAGTCAATTACATCCTGACTCCCGTTTCTTCCCTATTCCTATTCTCTCACACACACACCCCTCCAGGAAAAAAACAAATTAAGCAGTTTCTGATTATTCCCATGTGATCTTGAGAGAAAAACTTCATCTCAGTAGGCCTTTGACCTCAGTTTCCTCATATGTCAAATGAAAAGATGACCTTCAAGTTCCCTTTCTATTCAAAAACTAAATCTAGGTTCCTGCCCCACCCTGGGGAAAAGCAGAGGCTTAGCTAAGGCAGGTGGATCCCCAACATTCTGCTCCCCACCTCCTCAAGCAAATGAGTGAGGGACCCCTCTGAGGAAGAGGCTAAGAAAGCTGGGCGAGATGCTTATCTCCCCCAGGGAAGAAGATTGAAGCTTTGGGCACTTATTTCAATAAGGACAGACTCTTGTTTGTGGGTAGAAATCTATCAGAATCAGATCAGAAAACATTCAAGCCCAACTTTGTTTTGACAGAGCGGGAAATCGAGGTCTAAGAAGATGAAGGGATTTACTTACCTGATCCTTACCCAGAAGGCTAGTGGCTTCCCCCGCAAATGACTTTGTATCTCTTTGTTACAAATCTGTGTGTTGACTTGTTGCAGCTCTCCTTGCTAGTATGTAATTTCTTTTAAGGTCAACAAGGACTTCTCTGTCCCTTCTCATTGTCCAGTCCTGGGGCTGGCCCGCCATTGGCGCTAGATAAATGATTGCTGACGGAGTCAAAGCCAGCTCTAGAAATGATCGCAAACTTCTGGACCTCAGTTTCTCCATCTGGAAAACCAAGGGATTGGACTAGTTCCTTCTAGTTCTCAATCTGTGCCCTTTGCCTCCATGCTTGGAGAAAGCGCCCATACCTCCCACTCACAGCTAGAGCATCCTTTCTCCACCCACTCCGTAGAGTCCAAGAGGCCCAAATCAACAGACTTGAGATCCCCCTTTCCCTGGCAGCCGTCCCATACCCGCTCCCCTTTCTATTCATCAACAAACATTTGCGAAAAGCCTGAGGTGTGCATATATATCATATGTCATCATATATAATATCATCGTAATCCCCTGTGCTGATACATAGCACCGTGCTGAGCACGAAGGGAAAATAGCTCCTGTCCTCAAGGAGTTGACATTCTCATGGAGGATGATTAAAAGGGGGAAGAAGGCATAGGGGGAAGAGGGGGGGACAGACCAAGCTTGAGCCCTCGTGCACCAGGACCCCTTCCAGGGTGGTCTGGGCCAGTCGATGAACCCCTTCCCAGAAGTATATTTTCAAGTGCACAAAATAAGACAAGGGATCACAAAGGAAAACAATTATATCGAAGTAGTTATACAAATGTTGGAGACCAAAGCCAAGTTCCCAGATACCAGGTTGAGGAGCAGGAAATGGGCAGGAGGTTGATGGGAGAGACTCACTCCTTCCCTCCCAGACCCTCTGGAAGCTGCTCCCTCCTGATGGCTCATTAAGATTGAGGGAGAGGACGGAAACATTCCTAAGCTCTGGGGAGGGCTGCGAGCCACAGCTGCTGCCTGCATTGCTGAGGAAACCATCCCCAAGGGGAAGGAGGGATGTCAGGAAAGGGAAAAAAAACAACTCCGGGCCCCTTGTCCTTTAGCCCATATCCGGTTTAGGGAGGAGGAGTTCCTGTTCACTAGAAGGCTCACCTCCCTGGGAAAGACATCTGGAGAGGTCTGGGACCCATCCAGGTGGGCAAAAGAAGTCTGACCTCAGGGAGCTGAGCTTATTCCGCCCCAGGACATAGCGGGAAGGCTCCTCAGAGGTCATCCAAGGCAACCCCCTCATTTTACTGATGAGGAAACTGAGGCGCAGAGAATGAAGTGATTTGCTCAAAGTACCATAAGCAAGATTTGAACCTCGGATTCTCCAGCCGTTGTTCCCATCCCTCTTTAAAATGTAAGCTCTCTGAGGGCATTTGTATGCCTAGAGCTTGACATATCACTGGTACTTGTTGATTGGTGGTTAATTATTGGTGCTACTGACTTTCTCTTCCTTCAGTCCTCCTGGAAGGCCCCTCAAAGGTCAGGTGGTCCCTCCTTCCCACCTGAAAGAAAAGGAAATCACAGAGAGAAGGTCACTTGTTGGAGATTGAAGGGCTAGTGAGGATCAGAATCGGGGGCCTGCTAGAGCCAGCTCCAACTAGGTTTATAAAAGCTGAGTGTTAAATATTTAGCGTGAGAATTTACTCCTCAAATATTGACAAAGACTTCAAATCACTGCTTTTAAAACTTGTTTAGACTTAAGAAAGTGATGCCGAAGATGACGATGATTCATTCAAATTAAACTTAAAAGTCTGTATATTTCTCAGAGATCTGAGTGTTAAATAGCACACTGCTGAGGGGAATCCAGGTTTTCCTGAGTCTGATTCCAGATCATCTACTGAAGCTCTTCTGGACTTACAGCAGGGGCTGGATTTCAAATCCAGGTTTCTTTAGGTCCAATATAACATCATTTAGTTTAAGCATCTTTTCGAGAATCTTGATCTAGAAGTATTGGAGAAGGGAATGCTCTTGCTTGCTTTATTTGTAGTTTAGCAGTAGCCCACCGGGCCAAGGCCCCTGCCCTCTGCACACCCACTCCAGGCTGTAAATGGGATATCTCTCTAAAGGCCGGCATGGCTCACAGCATCTTTCCTGGAGACACTGAGGTCCCTCCTCCTTGTCAGTCCACTCTCAGCTCTTCCCCTCTAATGAGGGGTTTTCCAGTTATCTCTGCTGAGGAAGAGCAGGCAAGGAGAATGCTTTCTCATAAGAGCTCTTTTTCTTCCTCTTCCTCCTTTTTTCCTCTTCCTTTTCTCTCCTCCTCCTTTCTCTCTTTCCCTCCTCTCCTTCTTCTTTCCTCTCTCTCTCTCTCCCCCTTCCCTTTCCTTTCCCTTCCTCATTTTCCCCTTCTTTCTTCCCCCCTCTCTTTTTCCCATCTCTATTTCCCCATCTTTTTTTCTCTGTCCCTATCTTTCCCTTCTTCTTCTGCCTCTCTCTCTGCCCCTTTGTCATTTCTTTCTCTCTTTCCCTCTCTCCTCTCCTTCCTTTCCCCCTCTCTCTTCCTCTCCCTTCCCTTCTTTCTTATTCCTTTTGTCTTTCCTTCCCTCCCTCCTCCATCTCCCTTTCCTCTTTCTCCTCTGCCCCTCACTGCCAATCTTTTGCAGCCACTTTTGCAAGGGGAAAAGTGGAAGGCCAATCCTAGGGAAGAGCAGATGAGGGACTAGGTTAAGCCTCTTCCTGCCTCCCCCCCACCTCCTGCCATCTGTCAGGGGCCTGAATTCTCTCCCTTATGTATTCCCTTCTTGGGACCTTTGAGGCTTTTTGGTCCCCAGAAGTCCCTAATTAAAATGCAGAAGCCTTCAGCCTAAGCCTTCATTCTCGATTAGCCAGATCTGGAGTGGAGATGATTCACGGAGAGCTTAGCGCAAGCTTCTCCTGAATGGGACAGATGCTAGGTATCGGAGGAGAGGAGAAGGGAAGGGGACGGGGCAGCCTCTGAAACGGGAGCTGGCAGGATCCCAAAGCTGACTCCACTCTGAGCATTCCCACAGAGAGTTAGGGTGGAAGCTGGAGATTGGTGAGGAGAGAAGGAACAAAAAAGACAAACGGCCAGAAATCCAAATCCTCCGAGGGGTCGTGAGTCAGTTTGAGCCCTGGCAGGAACCGGAGCTAATCAAACTGCCCATCCTTCGGGATCACCAAGAGGAGATTCTGCAGGGGGAGTCTCCATTTTGAAGGAAGAGTCTTTGTTTATTGCATTTTTTTAATTACAAAAGATAATTATCGCTTATAGTAAAATATATATACATACACAACACACACACGTACAATATATATACACGTCTACATGTGTACACACAGAAGACACACACTCTGCCTGTGCACATGACGCACAGTATACATACATGCACAATCTATTTATAATAAACAATACACTTAAAATATACATTATGCAATATGCATATATGTACACTACACACATACAACACAGTATAATGCATGTGTGCACACATAAACATGAAGCACATATACATGCACATATCTATACACAACATAGAAACACAATGCAGACGTGCACAGTACACATGTGTACAATATAGGAACATGCATACAGACATGCACAATAGACATGGACACGACATAGGAACACACATACAGACATGCACAGTAGACGTGGACACAATATAGGAACACATACAGACATGCACGATACACATGTATACAATATAGGAACATGTATACAGACATGCACAATAGACGTGGATACAATATAGGAACATATAAACAGACCTCCTGGCACACCTGCATATCATACATGCACATATATTTGAGCACTCAACACACAATGCAACACAACATGACATATCTGTACGAGATAAACACTGTGTACACATACATATACAATGTACACGTATACAATATGCAAACAAGCATGCACCTGCAGGCGCACACACACAACAAACATGCACACGTATGTGTGCTCACAACTTACAACTATGCACACAACATATGTAGATATGTCTCATGCAGTCACACATGTAAGAACAGCATGATACACACAACACACGTACACAATATTTGGACAATATATATACTGCAACACAAATACAAATACACACATGTGCATGCCCATGCAAACCCGAACATACATATGCACACGCATGCTTATATGCACATACACAGAGAAAGATACATAGTGGCCCGAACATCTTTGTTCTAAGAACAATCATAACTTCGCGTATTGGTCAACCTGCCATTGAGGGGAGGAGGTGAGGGAAAGGAGGGGAAAAGTTGGAACAGAAGGTTTTGCAAGGGTCAGTGCTGAAAAATTACCCAGCATCTATCTTGTAAATAAAAAGCTCTAATTAAAAAAAGAAACGATCAAAGTTTACCACCAAGACCTTTGGAACACTGACCATTTCCGACGTGTTCCCTAAAACCCATTCAGCAACTACGAAATCCTGTCCCCAATACCAGTTTCTTGGCAAGTTGTCTCTAATGAACACAGTTTTTTTTTTTTTTTTTCCTTTCTGTCTGTCTCTTCCTCCTCACCCTCCTAACCACAACCTCACAGCGCTGACCTCTAAAGTTCTTCCCGGTTTCCAAAGTATATTTCTGTAGTCACATGCTCATTTAGCCCCCCACCCTTGGAAGTATGTACTAAGAGTATTATCATCATCTCCTTTTACAGTCATGAGAAATCCAACATCCAAAAAGAGGCAGGGATTTGGCCAAGCTCACCCAGCTGGGACCAGAATCAGAATCAGTTGAATTCTCCGTGAGCTTTCCGAAGTTTTCTTGGTGGTCAATTCCAGTCTAATGAGAGACTGGGGTATGTTGGGAAGAACCAAGACTCAGAGTCATTTTACAGATGCAGAGAACTGAATTGAAGGGTCACAGATTCAAATCTTACTTCTGTTATTGATGGCCTCGGTTTCCTCATCGCTAAAACGATGGGGTTGGACGGAATGGCTTCTCAGGAGCTCCAAGTCCCAGATCTAGAATCCATACTTAGAATTTTAAAACTATTTTCCCCATATTTTGGGAAAATCAACACATTGGCCTTTCTCTAATAGTGCTACAGTTCTGTGGTACCTCTCTCATGCTCCGTGACCTTACAAACATCACTGACGATGGCTCAACGATCACATCTGTAAGGTTTGGGGAATAGAGCTCATCTGGATCAGATGACCTGAATTCTTCCCGGGCAGCCTCTTCTTCTCTCATTATCCCCTTTCTTTTCTTGGGCATCAATACGTGAAGCCATTCTTGTGGGGTTCCAGTGGTCATTCTCTAAGAATTGAGTAACTCCCTCCCCTCTGTTTTCAGTTGTCATCCCATCCGCCCTCAGCAGCGTTCCTCTCCATTTTTTGTTCCTCTCTCTTTTCTCTGATATAGCTTAAATTTTGGTGTTGTCATCTTGAGTTTTCTTCAGAGACCTCAGCTCGTTCTGAGCTTTAGCCCTCCTGATAATAACTTCCTAGGATCACTTCATATCCTCATACTCACTCTGTTAACTGCTTTTGCTTCCAATTTTAGTGGCTAGATAGATATACACACATACACATATATGCCTATATGTGTAGGTGTGCATATTTAATTTTTAATTTGAAAAGGATTAAATTTAAGTAAAGTAAAATTTAAATTGATTAGTGGGTTCCCTTTGCATCCACATCTGATTCTTCAATGACTAGTTTTCTTCCTCATTACCATTCCTTCTCCCTTTGTTTCTTCAGCATTTCATTCTTAAGCATTTCCCATCCCTCCAAACTCACTTTCCATGTAGAATTTTAATTTGTTGGCTCCTCCCTCGCCTTCTTCTGAATTTTAAAAAATCTGCCTTCCCCAAATCTAAGATTCATGTCATACTATATCCAATTATCCTCTATTCTCTCATAAACTCTAGGATGGAATAGTCTCTTCCCTCCAAGGTTCTTAACATTTTCATTCCATTAACCGGTTCTTCCCTGAGAGGAAAAATCAGAGCTAGAATAAAATTTCCCCTTGTTATTTTAAAAAACTTTGTAATTAATGTAATTAGAATTAAGAAAAGTCAGAAGTTATTAGCTGTTCTACTTTGACAGAGACAGAGACAGAATTCTAGCAGATGTCTGAAGAATATGTTTTCCAATAGTACTATCATGCCTCTATGTCATATGTGTGAGCTGTTTCCCAAACTCTTCATCTATAGCAGAGGTAGGAATATCCAGCCTACGGGCTATATAAAGACCTGTGAAATCATTTGCTAAGGCATCTACAGGCGATGAGCTGAAATTTGGGCACAACAACCTCCCATTGCTTGAGTTCTATAAATCAATACTTTTTTTTTAAGCTGAGGCAATTGGGTTAAGCACCTTGCCCAGGGTCACACAGCTAGGACGTGTTAAGTGTCTGAGATCACATTTGAACTCAGGTCCTCCTGACTTCAGGGCTGGCGCTCTATCCACTGAGCTACCTAGCTGCCCCAAGTTGATCATTTTGTAAAGCTCAGAAATGATGTTATAAATTTCCAAATGGCCTTTGGCAAAAAAAAAATTCCCACCCTGATCTATATATCCTCTCTCTGTACAAGTGGACTATAATGTATACCAATGACAAAATATGTTTCTCCATTGGTTTTCGCTCAAATGTTCTCCATCTCTTCTCTGGTTTCTGTTTTTTCTCACACGAATATACTTCTTTTAAAAAAATATAATGTTACCTCCTGTTTCCCCTTTTAACAATTTTTGAATAAGGTTTGTCCACCCACAGCCATATTCTAAATCATAGATACCAAGTCTCAGGGATATCTATGAGATCAAATTGACCTCTTTGCATTAAGAGCTCTCTCTCTCTCTCTCTCTCTCTCTCTTTCTGTCTCTATCTATCTCTATTTCATCTTGTTTTTTGCCTAAGCTTTTGTGCATAGACATTTGATATCATGAATCTTATTACTGGTTTCTTTCTAGACATTCGACGTCATAAATCTTACTACTGGTTTATTTTATTTCCAACTGCTGGGTATCTCAACAGCTATTTTTGTTCCTTTGTTGAAGTGCCTATTTGTGGCATCTAGCTTGATAAATCTGGGGAGGGCTGCTCTTCCCTCTCACTCATCCTTCTTATTTTAAAGCCACTTTGATTAGATTTTCAAGTCACCCAACCAAATGCATTCTTATCAATCTTGGTTAAATTTACTCCATCCCTGGCCAGAAACCTGTTATTCCTATATTTTAAGTCAAGAAATTAGGATCCCATTATTAGACACCATCTTCCTAGGCAGATATTCACTTTCCAATTGAATTCATTTTCATTTCATTCTTGTCATTTCCCTTGCCTTTGCTTTCAATGGGCAGCTTTGAGGCAAAAAATAACTTGCGCTAAATGGTCTCCCATTTCTTGCCTGAGTAGTAGTTGTCTGTGGAGTTGTACTTTTTGGCAATCCTTTCTGGATTGCTTCTGGTAGGATTGTTTGTGTCCATATGAATCACCAGAAGTGAGTAGGAGTCATCTGCTTGGACAAGTCTGGAGAAGACAAGAGCTCCATTGTTGTTATCTGGTCAGCAAATAGCTGCCTTGGGACCCTGAGCAGGACCATCGCTTTGCTCTTTTCCTTTGACCCTTGCAAGATAATCTGTCACACGACAGCGTCTGTGACTCTACCTTATTATTATCTGTGAGACAATCAGATGCTTCTTTTTGGTTTCCATTTCCCCTGTCTTCATGAACAGCCTCAAATTTGCCTCAGACTCAGGGAATGCAATTGTTCCTTCCCTTGCCTTCCTTTCCCTTCCCTTGTCTTTCCTTCCCATTCCTTGTCTTCTCTTCCCTTGCCTTCCCTTTGCTTCCCTTCCCCTTGCCTTTCCTTCCATTTTCTTCCTTTCCTTTCCTTCCCTTCCCCTCCCTTTCTCTTCCCCTTACCTTTTCCTTTTCTTCCTCTTCCCTTCCCCTTCCCCTCCCTTCCCTTTTCCTTTCCTTCCTCTTCTCTTTTCTTTCCCTTTCCCTTCCCCTTCCCCTCCCTTCCCTTCTCTTTCCCTTTCCCTTCCCCTCTCCAGTCTCCTGATCTCAGCCACCTCAGACCTTTGTTTGGTCTAACTCTGTTTATCCATTTCCATGACCCAACCCTGAATCACTCCCCCCTTCTGCCTATATATTGTCATAAGCTAGTGAAAGAAGGCAGATGGCCACGCTAAGTGTGACCTCCACAGATAGATGTCATTCAGCCTTCACCGGGCCCTCCCCTCAGCCTGGCATGTTTTCCCTCTGCCTCAGTGGGCTTTCTCTTGCCCTCCTGTCAGTGGCTGTTCCAACTCTTTTCTCAGACCACATTTGTTCCCTCTCACCTGAGACCCACCTGAGACCTTTAATATTCCATACCCAAAACAATGAACCCATCCCATCTAAGCTCCGTCTCCTGGCTAGTTTATACTTCAGATCATCCAAGTCTTCTCTCTCATCTCATCTTTTGTTCTAGTTTTGGAAAATCTAGTGGCCCTTCTTGGGACCAAGATAACGCCTCCATTGTGGTTTAGTCTTTTCCTAGTCAGATCCAACCGTTGGTGACCCCATTTGGGGTTTTCTTGGCAAAGATACGGGTTGGCCGTTTTCTTTTCCAGCTCATTTTGCAGCTGAGGAAACTGGGACAAATAGAGTGAAGTGACTTGTTCAGGTTCATAAAACCAAAAAGTATCTGAGGCTGAATTTGAACTCCAGTCCTTTTGACTCCAACCTCATCCCTATACCCACTGCCCCACCTACCTGCCTCAACCCTTCTTCTAGTGCCCTTGATCTTGTCAGTGTCACCCCTCACTCACATTCAAGCCCTCTTCTCCATCTTGCCCCTTTCAACCATTTCCTCTTTCTCCCTGATGTTCTTTTCTTTCTTTTAAAAAATTGGTCTCCCTTTCTTACCCAAGGATTTTCTTACATATGTTCCTGATTCTCACTCACGTATCTGGTTCTCACGGTCCTGGTTCTCTCAGGCCTGTTCCTCTTTTTCTGTCCTGGGCCAGTGTGCTTCCGCTTAGGAAACCTGCTAGTCCCCTGTTCCCAGGCAGCTCACGGTTGTAATTCAGAACTTAATCTAGCCAAGCAGCTGGCATATCCCACTGCGGCCCAGTACTCCCAAACTCGGGAGCTCATCAATCCCAGCTTCCCCGGCAGCAAAGATTACAGACATTCACCACTATACTCAGTTGTTCACATTTTCTTTTTTTTTTTTTTTTCTTATCCACTGATTCCTCCTCTGCAATTCAGATCACTCCCCTCCCTAAAGTAAGTAAACTTCCTTTTGCTTCCCTTTCCCTTGCCTTCTTTTCCCCTCGCTTCTTCAACTCTCCAGTCTCTTGACTCTATTATCCCTTTAAATTGTCACCCTGCCCCTTTTGCAGCCAAACTCCTCGAAAAAAATCTGTCTACGTTCATGTCTTCCCTTCCTCGAAATCTGGGAGGTTTGGGGGTTTGTTTCTCTTTCTTCAAATTGACCTACTACGTCCCAATCTCTGGCATCCTGGTTTCACCAGCCAAATGAAAACGCTCGCTGCCATGTCACCGATGATCCGTTGATTGCTAAATCCAATGCTTCGTTCCTCTTGATCTCTCAACAGTAACTGATGCGGAGGAACCGTAACAGTAACTCTGTGAGTTGAGAAATGGCCAGCAGAGTTACTGGTGTTAACAGAAAGGGAACGGATATTTATTAACAGCCCAACACTGGGTTAACTGCTTTATAAGTATTATTTCATTTGATCCTTAAAGCAACCTTGGGTTATTTAGTTTTTTTCAGTCATGTCTGACTCTTTGTTGACCCCCTTGGGGGTTTTCTTGGAAAAGATATCGAGTGGTTTGTCATTTCCTTCTCCGGATCATTTTACAGATGAAGAAACTGAGGCAAACAGGGTGAAGTGACTTGACCAAGCTCATACAGTTAAGTGTCTGAAGCTGGATTTGAACTCAAGCCTTCCTGACTCCAGTTCCAGTGCTCTGTGCACTATCGTGCCACTTAGCTGCTGTTATTATCATTCTCAATTTACAGCTGAGGAATCCGGCAGTAAGAGATTTATGGACTTGTCTCCAGGTTACTCTAGGACTGGATTCTATCCACAGCATCACATAGCTGCCCGTGGGGTTATCCCGTCCCATGCAGGAATGATGGTTGTAACAATTTTTTTTAAAAATCATTCCTCTTTTTTTTTTTTTTTTAGTTTATTTATTTTTTAACACACATTGTTTTATGAATTATGCTGGGAGAGAAAAATCAGAGCAAATGGAAAAAACCATGGGAGAGAGATTAAAAAAAAAGGAAGAAAAGAAGTGAACTTAGCATGTGTTGGTTTACGTTCAGTTTCCATAGTTCTTTTTCTGGACGCAGGTGGCGTTTTCTGTCCAAAGCCTATAGGATTGCTTTGGATCCCTGAACCGCCGAGAAGAACCAAATGATCATCATACATTTTGTTATTATTATGTACAATGTATTCTTGGTTCTGCTTGTTTCGCTCAGCATCAGTCCATGTAAATCTTTCCAGGCCTTTTAAAAATCAGCTTGCTCATCATTTTTAATAGAACAATAATATCCCATTATCTTCATGTACCACGACTTGTTCAGCCATTCCCCAATTGATGGGCATCTAATCATTTTCCAATTCTTTGTCATCACAAACATTTTTGCACGTGTGGGTCCTATCCCCTCCTTTATGATTTCTTTGGGATATATGGCACTGCTGGGTCAAAGGATATGCATAGTTTTATAGCTCTTTGGGAAAGAGATCCCAGATTGTTCTCCAGAATGTTTGGATCATTTCACAACTCCACCAACAATGTATTAGTGTCCCATTTTTCCCACATCCCCTTCAAGTTTTATCATGATCCTTTCCTGTCATTTTAGTCAATCTGAGGGGAGTGAGGTGGTAGCTCAGAGTTATTTTAATTTGCATTTCTCTAATCAATAGTGATTTAGAGCATTTTTTCACATAACTATAAATGACTTTAATTTCACCATCTGAAAATTGTTCATATCTTTTGATTATTAATCAAAGGGGAATGACTTGTATTCTTATAAATTTGACACAGTTCTTTAGCTATTTTAGAAATGAGATCTTTATCAGAAATACTGGCTGTAAAGATTTTTCCCAGCTTTGTATTTCCCTTTTAATACTGCTTCTATTGGTTTTGTTTGTGCAAAAACTTTTTCATTTAGTGTACTCAAAGTTGTCCATTTTCCCTTTCATAATGTTCTCTAGTTCGTTGGTCATAAATTCCTCCCTTCTCCACAGATCTGGTAGTTAAATTATCTCTTGCTCTCCTCATTTGTTTATGGTGTCACCCTTTAGGCCCAATCATGTTTAAACCATTCAAAAAGGCAGAAGCAGAAAGAGGGCGATGTGAAGGCTGAAGGCAGATGATGTATGACCTGCAAGTTTCCTCCTCTTCTGAAGCCTCTCTCCTCCCTGCTCTGTCACTGTCCTCTCTACCCATCAGGCTCTTTCTCCTTTACAGGCTCATCACCATCACCCAAAGAGAGGCCTTTCCTCTTTTTCTCTCCTCTTTCTCAGTCCTCTCGGCCATCCCTGTGGGTTCAGCTCTCTCCTCTAAGCCAATGGCTCCCAAACCTTCCAAGACTTCACTTCTTGCCTACACTGCAAATGCCCGTTGGGCGTCTTCATATGATACAAATTCATTTTGAAATAAAATGTTGTATTAAACTCAACATGTTCAAAATGGACCTTATTCTCTTCCTCCACTAATCCCCTAAGCACTCCCTTCTTTCCTTCTTCCTTAATCCATTTGCACAAAAGGAAGTATCATCTTCCAGTCATCACCTAAGAGTCAGCACTTCCCCTCACGAGCTCTACGCTGTTGCCAACAAGATTTCTTCCTGGTAGATGACGTTACCTATTTTGCTTCTGTTTTGTTTCACGTGCTCCACCATTACCACCTATCGCACACTCCCTTCTTATTTCCTCGAATCCCTAGCTCTCGTCAAAAATCCACTCACATACCTCCTTTTCCAAGAGGACTTCCCTGGTTTCTCCAGTTATCTGTCCAAATCTATGCACTGATTTTGTATTTCTCTTTTCTCCCCTTGTAAATATCTTTATTATATATATAATTATAATTATATATATTTATAATTATGTATATATTTGCTGAGGCGATTGGGGGTTAAGTGACTTGCCCAAGGTCACACAGATAGGAAGTGTTAAGTGTCCGAGATCAAATTTGAACTCAGGTCCTCCTGACTTCAGGGCGGGTGCTCTATCCACTGCGCCACCTAGCTGCTCCTATTTTATATTTTCTTAATGTTTTACTGATACTTTAAATATATATATATCATTACCATTTCTCACTAATGCACTTCCCTCCTCCCCTTTTCCAGGAGAGCCTTCTATATAACCAGTTAAAACAAATCTCACATCGACCACATCTGAAAATGTCCATCTTATTCTGCACTTCTGGTCGTGGGATCACAAAATCATAGATTCGGAGCCGGAACAAACCTTGATGCTCATCTAGTCAGCCTGCTGATCTATGAACCTCTGCCCAGAGGTGCTTCCCCATCAGTCCCCTGAAGTCAGGATTGGACATTGCCTTGATCTACCCACCCTGTTGCATTAATTGATCTTCCTTCCCAAACATTGAAGTCTTTCATTATTTTCCTCGAGGCTGACACATTCTCCTTCTGGTTGTTCTTAATTCACCCTGTATCCGTTCAAACGTGTTCCTCAGTTTTTCTAAATTTTTTGATACTCCTCATTGCTCACAGCACAATATTTCTCCATTACACACATTTTGTTCAGCCGTGCTCCAAATGATGAGAGCCCACTTTCCTTCGCACTCTTTGCGACCACAAAAAAGTTCTGCAGATATTTCTGGCTGCCTTTCGCTCTGTCTTTAACTTCCTCAGAGAAGCCTCCTCTCAGATTTTATGGCTAAAGGGTCTCCTACCAGCCATCTTGTCTTCCTGTTGCCCCATCAACCTTTTGCCTTCTTTGTCAAAGCAATGGGTCTGAAACCTCATAGTCCATTTAATTTCCATTTCTTTCATTACAAGTGCTTTGGAGCATCCTTTCATGCGGTTGTGGACAGCTTGGTTTTGAAACCCAATTCTCTGATCACATTGATTGGGGAATGGCTCTTATTTGTCTATATCAGTATCGGTTTCCTATATAACTTTGATATAAGACTTTTGAGCTTTAGCAAAGATTTTCTTTCCTAATTGAACGTTTCTCTTCTAATTCTTCCATAACTGATTATTTGTGAAAAGTTGTGATATGGCCCTTTTTGAGTCTCATGCAGCCATGTCTGCATGCATCATTTATATTCTGCTTCTCCCTTTTCTTGGATTGGAAACGCCTCGAGGGAAGGACGTTGCTTCCTTCCATTTTTGTGCCGATCGCTCCGACTCTAGTTCAACTGAAATGAATTGTTCTATCCTGGCATCTGCTCCCACAACAAATAGTCTCTTGTTGTCCTCCCCTCCCCCCCACTTCAAGGCACCCGAGTACCCCTTCAGGGCGGCTTATTGACAGGACAGAGAAGGTGTTATCATCATCCCTGTGTGACTGGTGAGAAAACTGAAGCTGAGTATGGGGAAGTGACTTAACTGAGATCATTTAGGGAGTTAGTTGATCTGTACCCAGGTGTCCAGCTGGGTAATCCTTCCTCATTACCTCAGCTGCCTCTGAAATGACTGTGGATCCATTGTGTCTCACTCTTTTAAGAATCTGTTCACTTCTCTGGTCTATTGGGCACAGGTTCCAACTTCAGCCTCAGTTTCCTTCTATGTGAAATGGGTATAATAATAGCCCCAATCTCACAAAGTTGTTGAACAGCTCAAATGAGATAAGAAACATACGTTTTTTTTTTTTTTTGGTAAACCCTAAAGTGCTACATACATTATTATTATTGTCATTACTATCAAAAGCCTGTAAAGAAGGCATGAAGACTATTCCATAAATAATATCATCCTATTGAACTGAATTCATTACCCACTGGGGCAGCCAGGTGATACAACGGATAAAGTTCTGGACCTTAGCGTGAAGAAGATCTATGTTCAAACCCAGATTGATACCAATTAGCTTTGTAACCCTGGGTAGGTCATTTAATCTCGACCTCAGTTTCCTCATTTGTAAAAATGGGAATAATAATAACACCATCTACCTCCCAGGATGATGGGGATAGTGCTTTGAAAACGTTAAAGAGCTATGTAAATGCCAGCTATTATTGTTGTTACTATTACTTCTTAGATTCATAAACAAATAAATTCTAGAATATATTTTCTTTCACATCGAATTGGGGTATGGAAATGTTTACTGAAAGCCAAAGGGTGTGGGGACCAAAAGTGAGTAGGAAGCCCTGGCGTAGGGTGACAAATTAGGAGGGGGAATGGAATAGAGGACTGATAGCTGGAGTTGAAGTAAGGAGAGCCTGACTGAGCCCCTGTGTCACACGTGGCAAATCACTTAACCCTAATTGCCTCAGTTTCCTTATCTGTAAAATGCAAATAATAATACCATTGGGCCCTACCTCACAGGGTTGCAATGAGGTTCCAGTGAAGAAAGTTTAATGCCCTAAATAAATGCAGCAAGGAGCAGCAAGATGACATCACAGTACATAGGGTGCTGGTCAAAACCAGCCTCAGCCACTGCCAAGCTGTGTGACCCCAGCTGAGTCACTTAATCCTGCTCGCCTCAGTTTCCTCATCTGCCAAATGAGTCGGAGAAGGAAAGGGCAAACCACGCTAGTATTTCTGCCAAGAAAACCCCAAATGGGGTCATGAAGAGACAGACATGACTAAAAGCCTAAAGTGACTCAACAACCACAACAAATTAAATGTCAGCTATTACCATTTTCAAGTTCTGAAAAGAAGAAAACACCAAAAGCTGGAAGTGCTGGAAGTAGAATGACCAAGCTTGGCCCCGAGGACAGGCCAGGAAAAGTCCCCTCTGCCCCAATACCCTCACAAGCTTTTTTATAGAGGCAGGGGAAAAGAAAGTCAGGTTTTTGCCACTGTATCGGTCCCATTTTTCCTTAGCTTTTTTCCTCTTCTTTGTTATAAGGACCGGAAGATTGGAGATTTTGAGTTGGAAGGGAAAGTAGATTTTACAGATCATTGCTCTGTGGAAACCAGTCAACATGGTTTTTTTTTTGGTTTGTTTTTTGTTTTTTACATTTAACATATACTTTATTTTTTATTTTAGCTTTTAATTTACAAGACATTTGCATGGGTGATTTTTCAACACTGACCCCTGCAAAACCTTCTGTTCCAACTTTTCCCCTCCTTCCCCCCACCCCCGCCCCCAGATGGCAGGTAGACCCATACATGTTAAATATCAACATGCATTTTTTTTTTTAGATTTAACATATACTTTCTTTTTTTATTTTATTTTAGCTTTTTATTTACAAAACATAGGCATGGGTAATTTTTCAGCATTGACCCTTGCAAAACCTTCTGTTCCAACTTTTCCCCTCCTTCCCCCCATCCCCTCTCCTACCTGGAAGGTAGTCCAATACATGTTAAATATCAACATGCATTTATTAAGCACCTGTCATATACCAGGCACTGAACTAAATGCTGAGGATGTGAAGAAAGGCAAAACCCAATTCCTACCCCCAAGGAGTTCACGCTGTAATGGAAGGGAAGAAGGATACGTTGGAAAATATTAATATAAAAACAAGATAGCAATACAAATCTTTAAAAAATATATTCACAAGTTCCAGTGACAAAACAATTGAACCTGGACTGTGAACTTCTACGCTCAAGGTCTGTCCTTTCCCAAAGAAGGGATAAGAGAAGAGAAGGTGTGGAGACACCAGGGCCTTTGCTGGGATGAGCTTGTGTATCATGGCGGACTCTTGGCTTATGGGTAAGTTTTGTTGAATTCATTTTTTCCTTCTTGGTTATTAGGAGTGGCTCTCTCAAGGGAAAGGGAGCAGGGATATACTGGGCAATGTGGGGGACGTCAAAACAAAAGGTAAAAATCCAGCTTTTGCAAGTTCTTTCTTGAGGTCCAGGTGCGGTGGGGGCCTGATCCCCAGCCTGGCCCACTGCAGACAGCTGCGGGGCTAGGACCGGCCGGACACCGCATTTCCTATTTGTGGGCCCAACACAAACATTTACTTTCCTGAAGCCACACCTACTGCCTCAGCTTCTGCCCCCCCTTCCTATCCCCCCTTCCATGACAGCATTTTCACCTGGTGAGACTGGCTCTTCCTAAGGAAGCACCCCATTGTGCCCTGGCCCTGAGCGCACCAGCCGGAGCCAGACGCACCCTCTCAATCATTGCTCCCTCCCAGGACCAGCTCGGCCCAGCTGCCGGCTCCTGATTCGTGGGACAGCCCTGTGTGTGTCTGCGACTCGCTGCCGTCCCGGATGGATGGCTTTCTGCTTAAGGGAGCTAACCAGAGCTTTGTTCCAGGGCACTGACCCCGATGGAGCCTCCCAACGACCCTCAACTTGCTGGCTTTGTTCTAGGCTGCCCCCCAGGGTCCGCCTTCTGTGATCCCACCCCCACCTCTCTCCACCCTTTGGGGAAGAGGACCATTTGCACTGCTACAGGGGCGTTGGCCGGAGCTCCATCTCCCAGAATCCTTTCGACTGAGACAAGACTCTCCTCTCCTGTTTCCCACTCCCCACTCCCAGCTCCCACCCTGATCCTCATCCCTGCGCCATTCCCTACAGCTGGATTCGTCCCAGAGCTCAGAATTCTACTTGTGACTCTGGACAATAGTAACAATAACAACCTTGCTTAGCACCTACTAAGTGCCTTTTTCATTCATAATAATAAATAGTAACTCTCATTCATGTGGGGCTTGAAGATTTACAAGATGCTTTTCTCACACCCACCCTGGAGGGCACATGGGATGACTATGTTTACCCCCATTTTGCAGATGAGAAAACTGAGGATCAGAAGGACAAAACGACTCTTTCCGAAGTCAGTGAGCCAACAAGCATTTATTAAGTGATAATTATGTACCGGGTATGGAGTTTACAGTCTAATAGGAGTGATGTGGGGGACGTATGACCCTGGCTCAGGTTAGCTTTGGGAAACATCTCCTTCGAGATAATCAGCAACTGAGGAGCTCACCCATGAGGGGGACAGACTCCAGGGCAGAGTGGCAGAGGGCACCCGCAGCAGAGGGAAGCAGCAGCAAAGGAGGCTGAGGGCAGAGAGGGAAGAATCAGGAGAGCCAGAGCAAGAGCAAGAAAACCCATGGGGCTGGACCATCACCGTTTGCGCACGGCCTCCCCGTCAGAGTGGACGCTTCTTGAGGACCAGGGACTGGCTTTCGCCTCCTTAATGAATCCTGATTGCTTGAAAACCTGGAGCGGGGAGAGAATCTGGCCAGGTGAGCAGTATTGTCAGGGAGGATCCGGATGGAGAAAAGGACATGGATGATGATAAGAATATCAGTGAATAACAAAAAGTGAAGCGATGGAGGGGAGGGGAGGGAACATGACTCTGCCCCAGGAAGGCCGGGCTGAAGACTTGCCTTTCATGCGATATCCCAGGGCTCGGGGCCTCTCCTCTGAGCATCAGAAGGGACGGGCAGACTCCCATTGGCCTTGGCCTGGAAAGGTCCTACACGGATGAAATCACTTCTCGAGTCCCCAAACTTGAGGATTCGTGATGTGTCCAGCCCTAAACTTGGGGCTGTGGAATAACAGGAAGAGTCCTAAGACCCCAGCCCTGCCCTCAAGGAGCTTACAGTTTACATGGGAGAGGGGGCAGCCAGGTATCAGAATGTGAAAAACATCTAGGATGGGGGAGTTCAGAGGAGGAAGGACGTTCGGTGTCAGATCACAGAACTTGGGTTCAGATTCCCCTTCTTCGCCTCCTCACTCCGTTTGATCTTGGAAAAAGATCTCTGCCTTCACCGGCCCTCAGTTTCCTCCTCTGTAAAATGAGGCATTAAGACAAAATGGCCTCTGAGCTTCTGGATCTAAATCCTCTAACAATATGAAAATTTGGGATGTCGGCTCCAACAGTAGGCGCCTAATAAGTGCTTGCTCTCTTTCCTTCCTCCCTTTGTGTCCCTAGCACTCAGTAAGGTATCTGGAGCATTTTTTGTTGTTCAATTATATTCGACTTCTTCATTAATTAGATGTGGTCTATTATATTGATTGCATACATTGATTAACTTTGAAGTTCCTCATTAATTATAGGTGGTCTATTATATTGATTGTATATATTGATTATATATGTTCTTTGAGGTTCTTATTAATTATATATGGAATATCAATTGTATATATTATATATGTTCTTTAGGGTTCTTATTAATTATATGCAGTCAATTGTATTGATTGTATATGTTGATTCTATATGTTCTTTGGAGTTCATTAATCATATGTGGTCTGTTATACTGACTGCATGTATAGATTACATATGTTCTTTGGAGTTCCTCATTAATTATATGTGGTCTATTATATTGATTGTATATATTGATTATATATGTTTTGGAGTTCCTTATTATACGTGGTCTATTATATTGATTATATATGTTCTTTGGAGCTCCTCATTAATCATATGTGGAATATCAATTGTATATATTATATATGTTCTTTAGGGTTCTTATTAATTATATGTGGAATATCAATTGTATATGTTATATATGTTCTTTAGGGTTCTTATTAATTATATGCGGTCAATTGTATTGATTGTATATGTTGATTCTATATGTTCTTTGGAGTTCATTAATCATATGTGGTCTGTTATACTGACTGCATGTATAGATTACATATGTTCTTTGGAGTTCCTCATTAATTATATGTGGTCTATTATATTGATTGTATATATTGATTATATATGTTTTGGAGTTCCTTATTATACGTGGTCTATTATATTGATTATATATGTTCTTTGGAGCTCCTCATTAATCATATGTGGAATATCAATTGTATATGTTATATATGTTCTTTAGGGTTCTTATTAATTATATGTGGAATATCAATTGTATATGTTATATATGTTCTTTAGGGTTCTTATTAATTATATGTGGTCTATTGTATTGATTGTATATGTTGATTCTATATGTTCTTTGGAGTTCATTAATCATATGTGGTCTGTTATACTGACTGCATGTATAGATTACATATGTTCTTTGGAGTTCCTCATTAATTATATGTGGTCTATTATATTGATTGTATATATTGATTATATATGTTTTGGAGTTCCTTATTATACGTGGTCTATTATATTGATTATATATGTTCTTTGGAGCTCCTCATTAATCATATGTGGAATATCAATTGTATATATTATATATGTTCTTTAGGGTTCTTATTAATTATATGTGGTCTATTATATTGATTATATGGACAAGAGTTTGGTCCGGCCCCTCCCCCGAAAGGAACCGGGCCGCCCGAGCTCCTACAGGCAAGCAGAGGCCGTCATGTTCCATTCCAAACGCTTTTAACCTCGCCGCTGCCCAAATTGTCCCCGCCCTGCGGGAGGGGGTGGGGGAGGGGGTTTGTCCTCCCTCTACGGCCCGGCCCCAGCATCCTCCTTTAAAAGGACCGACCAATGCCGGCCCACTTTGGGGCTCCGGGAGCGCTACCGCAAAGGCTCTGGGGCGCCATCTCCTGGCCAAGTGCAGACTGTGCCCCAAGTGTACAGCTCGCAAAGGGGTGGGGGGGGCGGGAGATGGCGGGCCTGGGGCGCTGCTCCTGCTCCTCCCCCCACCTGACTGGCTGAAGACGCCTGGTCTCCCGTGACCCTGCCCTGTCCCGCCTCCCGCGCCCGAGGAGTCAGAAGGCCTGGGTTCAAACCCTCACCGGGGAGGCCCCGTGCCTCAGTGTCCCCCCATGTACGCGGCCATTGGCCTGGATGCCTCCGAGGTGGCTGACGGCTCCGTGTCTATGATCCGGCTCCTTCCCCGCTCTTTCCCAACACAGAAGCGCTTTCCCAACACAGAAGAGCCCCCCGGGGGCTCCACGCCTGTTTATTTTTCGGGTGGCGAGGGTCTAGCGTGGCCTCCCCAGGCCCAAGTGGGGTGACCGCCTCCGCAGCGGTTACCACTCGAGCCCACGTCCTCTGACCCCAGACACGGCACTTTGCCCCAGACTTTGGCGAGGGATTCATCACTGCTTGAGAGCGAGCCCCCCTTCTCTCCGAGTCCCCCTCCCACCCCCGCACCCCGTCTTCCCCAGCCGGCCCCCCTTGTACAAAACCGATGCCCAGGAACCATTCTCTGATCTGGCTCCGGCTAAGAAAGGAACGAAGCTGAGCACTGACAAAGCTTCTCTGAACCGGCCAACCAACCAGCGGGCATTTATTACACACCATCTGTGTGCAGGGGTTGTGCAATGATAAGCTTCCCTGAACCGGCCAACCAACCAGCGGGCATTTATTACATACCATCTGTGTGCGGGGCATTGTGCAATGGTAAGCTTCCCTGAACCGGCCAACCAACCAGCGGGCATTTATTACACACCATCTGTGTGCAGGGGTTGTGCAATGATAAGCTTCCCTGAACCGGCCAACCAACCAGCGGGCATTTATTACACACCATCTGTGTGCGGGGCATTGTGCAATGGTAAGCTTCCCTGAACCGGCCAACCAACCAGCGGGCATTTATTACACACCATCTGTGTGCGGGGCATTGTGCAATGGTAAGCTTCCCTGAACCCGCCAACCAGCCAGCGGGCATTTATTATACACCATTTGTCTACCAGGTATCTGTGCAGTATGCTGGCAATACAAACAAAGGCACCAAACAAAAATGTGCCTGATCTTAAGGAGCTCACCAGCTAATGAGACGGCTCTGGTGGTCTGTATCATGGGATGCCGTCCTGCCTTATTCAAATTGGGAACTCCCCAAGAGCAGAGTGCTCAGCAGAGTGCATGGCATGCAGTAGGTGCTTAATAACTATTTATCAATAGAGGCAGGATAAGCTGGAGAGAGCAGGTTAGTGTCTTTAACCTCACAGTAAAGGATCAGAAAGATGGGATTTTAGGTGAGACCTAAAGGAAGCCGGGGAAGGGAGGAGGAGACGAGGGAGAGCATTCCAGGTAGGGGGGCGGCTGGTGCAAATGCTTGGAGGCAGGAGACAAAGCTTCCCACACAACTAGTTCTCGGGAGAGATCTCTCCACCCGTCTCCACTCTTCCAGGTGGATCTTCTTTTATTGCTGAGCCCTCCTCATCTGGGATCTGGAGGGAGCATTAGAGTCATCCCCCTGCCTCCACCCTCAGAGAATCCACTCCAAGCCACAGGGGAAGGCAGTGTGGTGAGGGGGAGGGCTGGGCCTCTCTGCTGATTCAGGATCTCCCCGGGCCTCTGTTTCCCCATATGTCACGTGCAGGTGAATGAGCTGTAAGGTCTCTCCCAGCTCCAACAATGTCAGAATCGAAGGCTTCTGAGTCCCCAGGAAGGTTTGAGAGCGTCTGGAGCACAGGAAGGTCGCCCCACGACTTTCCTGATGATGATTGGCGCACCCCACATGGCCTGCCTTGGGGGGACCATAAATGCGCAGTGGCCAGGCTGGGCCAGCTGTCCCGGGAGGGCGGAATGCAGGAGTGCGTCACGTGAAAGCGCCCTCCGAGCTTGACTCTCATCCCCCCTTCCACGGCAGAAAGCCACATTCAGGGGTAGCCGGGTACAGCGGGAAAGACTGAGGACTCGCTCGGTAAAGGGCCCGGGTTCCGATAGGGCTTCTGACGGTCACACTGTGGGGGCCAGGGCAAGCCTGGAGTCAAGCCCTGATGAAGGATTTCCTATAGGCAGACACTGGCCTAAGTCCTGGGGACAGATTCAGGCCCTGTGATGGATTGGACCTGCTCACAGTCACGTGGCTGGCTCGCTGGTGACTCTAGGGCTGACGCACGAGGGGACGGGGCTCATTCAGGCTTCCTGGTGAAGGACACTGGACTGGAGGTCACTTCCTGCTCGAGGTGACCAGCCTCTGCCAGCCTCCCTGTTTCCTCACTGGCCCGCTTTGTTCCACTCCAGCCTCCCGTGGGCAGAGACCGTTCTGCGGGGTTACAGGGGCTGGGCCTGGATCTTGGGTTCCCATGGACTGCCTAGGTGCCTCTGAGCCTCCCTTGTTGGGTTCAATGCAAAGAGGAAGCTTCTAGCAGGTGAATATGGTGGCCTTGTGCTGGACACAGACACACCGCACTGGGCTTGGCCTTGGGAGCTGGATTCAGAATCTGTCGGTGGCCGTGTGAACTTAGCCAAGTCCTGACCCTTCCACTTGGAGAAGGAGGTTTGGGCCCAATGATTTCGATCAGTGATCCTCAGTATAAGCGACACATGAAGGAGACGCTGGACTGCAGGACTGCCGGATGCTCGGTCCGGCTTAACAACCAGTGGGGCCGGACATCTCCACTCCGACTTCTGGGGGACGTCGGTGACTCCCCTGCAGTCTCTTCAGGGTTCTCCCTCCGCCCCAGGTTTCAACAACGAGCTGTTCTCTTCCCCTTGGTTTTCAATTAAATCAGCCCAGAGAGCAGAGGACTTGATCCTTGCTCCAGACCCTGTTTTCCTGAGGAGGAAGTGAGCAGGGAACAGCTTAGAACTGAAGAGCGGAGAGTTCCTCCAGCAGGACGGCCCTGGCTTGGGCGCTGCCTTCTGACAGTGCAGCCAGGGCTTCACTCGCTTTGTTTGAGAGTCGGCCCAGCCGGTGTTGGATGCATCTCGTGGGTCCCGAGTTGTTTGCCCGCCGGCTCCTCTAAGGCTCCGTTCCGAGGAAGCTCAGGCTCAGTGGCGAGCAGAGCGGGAATCGAGGGGAACGCACATGTTCAATGGCAATGTCTGCTGCATCAAGTGGGCCCAGACTAGTTATCCACCCCTGAAGTCATACCTGATTTCTTAAAAAAAACAAACACGTAGAACACACATTTCTGTAACCCTTTCAGGTTCACAAAACTGCTTACCAATGAGGCAGGAGGTGACTGGAGTCTCCCTCTTCTTGGCCCGGTTAGAGAGGAGCCCCCAAAGCTGACAGGGTGACGCTGCCTCCCTGGGCCCCATGCCCAAGGCCTGCCCTGTCTACTTCTGGAGGCCCGTGCTTCTGAAGAGCTTAAAAGGACAAAGATGGGGCCTGGGAGAGGGAACGCTCTCCGAGCGCAGGTCAGTCCCTTCTCTACAATTAAAGAACCCAAGAGCTAAGAGAGCACCCAAAGGGAAGGATTCGCTCCATCCAGCTCCGTGCCAAGGTGCATGCTCCCCATCCCACCAAAGTCGGGTTCTTTAATTGATAACCTGCAACTGACCCCCGTTACGCGTCCAGAGCTCTTCCATTTTCCCAAAAACAAGAGGAAACAGGAGGCGGCCCTGAGGTATTGAATTTCTGACTTCTCACAAAGCAGCACTGTTCGGAGTTTCGTCAGCAGAATGGCTGAATGGTCCCTCCCTGGGGATGAAGGAGGTGCCCTTGGCTCTACAGCCTCCATGAGCAAGATGGAACTGGGGTGCCCAACGATGCTGATCAGCATGATCTAAGACAACAGAGGGTCTTGGTAAGGGGAGATGGGCAGCCAGGGGGGGCAAGAGACCATTTGGGAAACCAAGGCTTGAACTGAGATGCTCTTTTCCTTGCATCTATTCAAAAACCCTTTGCATTTGGCTTCTCTACTTACCTTTGCAGGGGAGGATTTCACCATTGTTTGTTCTTCCACTAAGTCACAAAGCTCAGAGGAGACCACCAGCCAGGTAGCTAGTTAGCCTTTGGGGGGGAGCACTCCCCCCAGGAGTCCTCCAATGATTTGTCTCTGGGGAAAAGGAAATGCTGAGCTACATTAAAGATGTTCTATTAGTCCTAAGACAGACCCAGAAGACCCCCTAGAATTGGGAGGCCGAGTACAGCACAATGAGCTCTGAGTCCAGACACTGAGTTCCAATTCTTTTATTAACCATTTATTGACTAGTATGACTTTCAGCAAGTCACTCAACCTCTGGTTGGACCAGATGGCCCTGACGATCCCTTCCAGCTCACAACAGATATCTGATGGCCGGGGAATCGGGCCCACTTTTCCAAGGCGTGATTGCGGGGCCCTCTCCCTCTCTGCCCTGCTCAACAGGACACCTTCTACGTTGTACCCCCCATGGCCAAATTTGGGGCAGAGCCTGACGATCCAGAACTTGACCTCGAGGCTCAGCGCCTCCCCCAAAGCAACCCAGCCAAGCACAAGAGAGAAACCAGAGGAAACTCAGGTGTTTTTATTCTGTAAAGCATTTACGCACATCTTACAAACACAGAAAATTAACCTAGCAGAGAATGCCATTATCGGATCATGCAACAAGAAAAGTGAACGGGATCACCGGGCCATCTCAGCCGTGACCCGAAGCGGGGCCCACGGCCAGGCTCTGACTCTCTACAGGACGCACTAACTACGGAAAAAAACACTCACCAAGAGAATCGAGACAGATTCAAGTCATACGGTGAAAGGGAACAAAAAGGAGAGATCAATATGATCCGAAACAACCACCCTACTGTTTGTCGTCGACCTTGCGTCTGGCTGCGTCAGAGCCGGGCCCGGGGCCCGCCCCAACATTCACAAACAGACCCAGGAGTGAGGGTTGAGGAGCAGTGGCCAGAGAGGCCGGCCTGGGAGCCGGGGGATCTTCCCCAGGGATTGCAGGGGATGCCTGGGGCTCGCCTTCCTCAAGATCTCTAGCCTCCCTGCCCTTCAGGGGTGCTGCACTGTGGAGCTTGCCTGACTAAATCATGAACCTTTGATGTTTTCCAATCTCAGCTAAGTTATGTTCCTGGGGAATTTTTTTGGCACTTCCTAGCACCATTCTTGACTTCATTTTTTTTCCCTTGGCTATCAGTTCCCCACCCCACCTCACTCCCTTCAATGAAAACATCAAGAATCAGCACACGTGTATATGTGACGAGCTGAGAACAAATCGGGAAAAATAAGTTTTTTTAGCTGCATCCCCCACCCCTACACACACACACACACACACACACACACACACACACGCACACACAGACAGACACACACACCAGCTATAAATCTATTCCTATAGCTTCACTTCATCAGGATTCTAAGTCAGTAGCAGCTTCAACTACAATCTGGAAGCCTTTTAATGTAAGACTTTTCTGGAAACCAAGCCTGAATGATTTCCAAATCTGCTCCCGTCTGGAGCTCCAGGGCTCCAGAAAGAAAACTACATTCAACAAGTTACCCATGCATCATGTCAGCAACAAAGACCATACAGAAAAAACATTGTCTATCAGAAAAATATGATTATTGTGCTTGAAATGTATCCAAGAGAAACACTGAAACGCCAGGTCCCTGCAATGGCCTATCTCACAGTCTTCTGGGAAAAGGCCCAGAGCAGCTGTCCATCTGGGGGATTCTGGGGTCCCAGGTCTCCGGGACAGAGGAGCGATGCCTGAGGGCCCCCAGTGAAAGGAAAGAACGTGGGGTGCTATTCTGAAGGCTTTAACTCGATGAACTCTGCAACATAAACCAAAAGACTGACGTAAAAGGTCCTTAATGGTGAAGGGTCATCAAGGCACCCCATTTCCGATGTGTGGGGAAGTTACAAAATGCTTTCTCTTCTCGCAGACTGAGGAGGAAACTTAAGAGGAGGGGATTAGAAAATACAAATTCTTAAAAAAGAAGGAAAATCAAGGGAAGCAATGAGCCGAGTGGAGTCACAGGAGAACCAAGACGCGTCTGGCTTTAGCGGGGCCTCCCCTCCAGATTCCACAAACACGGCTGTCGGTGTCACTAGCCGCTCCTGGAGCTCGCTATCTTCAGGGCTGTGCAGGCTCCTGGAAGTCCCCTCCGCCCTTCAGACCAGAGGGAGACATGGCTCAGCCCCTTGGCGCAAGCAAGCTGCTTTTTCCATTTTAAAGAAGAAAAAAGCCAAGGGAGGAAGGGAGAGCGACTGGGAAGCATCCCGCCACCAAGCCCGTGGTTTTCCACAGTCCACACAAAATGAAACTTAGCACTTAAAGTGGGGATGATTTTGAAATGGTTCATCTTTTAAATATCGGTTTTGCTCAGGATAAAAGCGTAAGTTTGTCCTAACTACTGCAGTATTAAAATGTGAATATGGATTTTAATTTTTCTTCTTCCAAAAAAAGAAAGAATCCTAAAAAGTTGGATAGCTTTTCTTGCAAGCAAAGAGCAAAGTGGAGAACAGGTATCATTATTGTTGTTCCTACCCTTATTAAGCCACAAAGAACCGACTGAGGCCAGGCCTGGATCAGCGGTTTTGGAAAGGTGATGTCCCATATCCAGGGTACACACAGGCTACTTTGGGGCTAAAACAAAAACCAAACCCAAGCTCGGATGAATCTGTTTGCTTTGAGACGTTCGCAAAGGCATCGGGCGGGCTCCAATGCCGCCGGGCTGTGGCGTTGCACTCTGACTGATGGAGCCACGCTGTTAACATATTTACACAAACATGGGCGAAGTCCACAGGTGAAAGATTGAAAGGTTCTGGTCACACCCCAGTGCGGAGCGAGTGCATCATCCGACCAGTTTCTGAATATATTTTTTTCTTTTATAAATATGTACAAATCACAAATCAATGAACAGGCACTTGAAATGTCTTTGGTTGGAATAACCCAACATTGCCAGATAATATATTCACAGAGTGTCCAGATCCAGGCCGGGCTCAGCAGGCAACGATTGCGGTTCTTTCGGTCCCTCGTGGGACTAGGCTTCAGCCAAAGCCACCTGGAACAGAACACAGGCAAAGGGACCGGTCAGCAGGGGGACATTCCCGGGGCTTCAGCCCCTGCGGGCTCTGCTGGCCACCCTGTGGGGACCCTTTTTCATTCACTTACTGCCCCTTTCCTCCCCACGGCCCACTCCACATCCTGGGCAAATCGGCTCCCCTCCTGTCTCCTGGACTCGAGATTCCATCTCTCGTCGCTCTACCTTTACCCGGGCTGTACCTCATGTCCGGTATGCACATCCTGCTCCCCCCTCTCGCCCTGGGAGTCCCTAGCTTCCTAAGGCTCATCTCAAGGGCTACCTCCCACAAGAGGCCCATCCTGAGGCTCCTCCTTACATGAACATCACATTGCTTTGTATTTTCTTATCTCTATAGAAGTTGGAGCCTCCTGAGAGAAGTTAAGTTTCTTGAAGGTAAAGATGGCTTCCTCCAATGCCAAGTACCACCCCTGGCAAGGAAGACATGCTGAGATGGTCTGTAAGAATCAGCCAGGATGGGAACCTAAGGAGGGAGTGGACTGAGATCTGGCCACCATGACATTATGCCTTGTGCAGGCCCAGCTGATCGAGCTGACCATGGCCCTGTCGTGGCCTGAGTCCTCTGCCCTTCTTTGCTGGTGTCTGCTCAGGCCAACAGACCAAGAGAGGAGAAAACCAGGTAGGGAGAGCATCACAGGCAGGGGGAGCTCCAGGAGCAATCCCCAGCACAAGCCAAGATCCAACTCAGGTGGGACTATCAAACCCATCCAGGAAGTTCTAGGCAGGGTTCCCCATTCAAGGACAGGGAAACTGCCTGTCCTCCTTTTTCAAAGGAAAAGTGCAGGAGGAGACAGAAAAAGACTGAAAGAACAGATCGCCCCCTCCTTCTCAGACCCGGCCCGTGGCTGCCATTCAGACACAGCAGGTCCAGGAGGATGCTCAGCCCCTGACAGCCCCCCATGGCCACCCTTCCTCTCTCCCCCCCAGGTTCTGCTCACCTTTTCTGGGCAGAATTCCGAATTGTTCTGTCGCAGTTTGCTCGGTCTGCCCTTGATGACGGCGTAGCAGAACATTGTGATCACCATCACAAAGAGGAAATAGCTGGTGTGCATGAGGTGGAGGTTGATCAAGGACCGATCATCCTACAAAAGGGAAAGGGGAGAAGCCAGTTGCAGCTGCACTCAGAGGCAGGGCTGACAATGCCAGCGGAGGAGCCCTCATCTCTCTAAGCTTTTCTGGGGTCATAGACCTCCAGGGACCTCTTCTCAGGAATCATGTTTCAAACATACAAGATAAATGACATGAGACTAAAGAGAAACCAATTAGAATAGTTGTCAAAATGTTTTTAGAAACAAGTTCAGGGACAGGTTGAGAAGGCCCCCCTCCGTATGCTTCTGTGTGAGAAGAGTTTTCTTTCTAATTCTGGATTCCATCAGACCAAAGCTCAGAACGGTGAAACCAAAAGTCATGGGGTCTAAATGCTGATGCCCCAAACCCGTCAACACGGGCATGCTGCTGCAGCCAGGTCTGGGGGCCTCCTTCCTCACCTGCCACGGGGATCTAGCCCTCAGCCCAAGCCCCAAAGCCCATTGACTAAATGACACATAAGTTGGGGGGGAAGAGAGGGAAGAGGGGGAAAAGGAGGGAATACAAAGTTTCTGTCTGCTCACCAATCAACTTCATCTCTCTAGTAAAGGACCAGACCCACAGGACAAGGAGAAAATCACAACTTCTTCAATGCAGAAATGAAAACAAGCAGATTTTAGCCCAATCAAAGAAGAATCTTCCTAAGAATCCAAGCCATATCAAAGTGCCCTGGGAGGGGCAGAGGCCCATGACCTGGAAGGCTTCAAAGACCCCTTCCACCCTGGGGATGCTGGGATAATCACTCTCTCTAAGCTTTCAAAAGCAACAGTAGCTGGAAGCTGGCCAAAGCAGCTCGCAATCCACCAGGAGGGTTCTCTGCCTACGTCTTCCATCCATCCTAAGCTTTTCCACCCTCCAGATGCAGCCACATACATGCCCCACATCCACTAGAAAGGCTTTCCTGTACTCCTCTTAGTGCCTCCTTGGACCTGGTCTACACCATCCAGTGCAAGATCTATCTATAGGTCAGTGTCCTGCATGGACCCCCCTCAGATTCCCAGGAGAATATGCTTTCTATCTCCAGAGTCCCTGACAATGTCGACACAAAGCAGGTGCTCATCAAGTTGAAAAGAAACCAAAAGAACAAAACCAAAGCTTTCTGGGCCAAAATGGCCCATTATTCTGATTCTCCCAGGACATTCACTCCCCTAGTTCATTAGAAAGAAATCCTCCAGGAAAAGAAACCACAACTCCCTCTGGAAGGCTGAGAGGACCCAGGAGGCTTTGGTCACTTACATCTGGCACGATGACGGTGAGCTTGGGGTTCAAAGTATGGTAGACCTTGCCGATGGCCCCTTTGTAACACCAGAAAGGATTATAGTCTTGCGCGTATTTCGTATTTGCATCCCTGGCGGTGGTGAAGACTTTGTACCAGAGCGTGGCGTTGCTGTAGGTCTCAGGGATGCAATGCGGCGGTTGTCTGGGGGGGAGGGGAGGGGAAGGGGGAAGCAGAGAGAACCATGATCTGTACCAATGACTCCCCAGGATGCCCGGGAAAGTCAGTGCCCATACACAGGACCCGCTGGGCACATGAACAAGAGACGGCTACTTCTGGGGGATGCAAAGTGCCCCGTTCAGTGGGGCCTGTGACCTGCAAGTCTCTGGATCCTGAGCTGTTACTCTGGCTTCCTGGGCAGAGAACCCCACCACTCCAATCCCAGCCCTCTGTTATGTGCCAGAAGGGCTCCCTGGACTCCTTGGTGCCCAGTTTTCTCCAACTAAACTCTTTCATCCCAAATGGCAGCTTTGTGTACCCAACTCCCTGAAGAGGTAGTAAATCAAACACCAGAGGAGTCAGCAATTCATTAGGTTTTCCATCATTAGATCTTCCAGGGTCGGGGGCAATTGAGGCCATCCTGGACCCTGCTCCTTCTGAGGCAACCCCAGTGGGAAACAGATATGCTGTGGGGCAGCTATCACCTTGGCCATGCAGACATGGGTGGGTAATCCAGCCTAAGTCCCTTCCCCTCCCTTGAACTTTGTGAGCTCAGACGCTTTTTCTAGGGGCTCTAAAAGTCACAGAATCCCAACATTAAGACCTGGAAGGACCCAGGAAGGAGAAATGACCTGCTCAGGGTCATGCAACTGAGATTCGAAGCCAGGTCCTCCAATGCCAAACCCAGGGCCTCCCTGACACAGACTTCTCCCCCATATGTGGGGTTTGCAACACCCCAGTCGGAGAACAAAGAGAGGCCAGCAGGAAAGCACAGCCCGCTTGGTAGTTCCCCAACAGCTGAGGGCCCATCAGAAGTGACAATGAAGCCTCTGGAATGTCAGCTCCACCCTCCTGGGACATGGTCATTTGGAGAAGGGCCACCCCGGGGTCGAGAGGCTGAGCCTGTGGGGAGGCTGGAGCCCCAGGACTTCAGGCCGCACCAGGTCTCAGTCACTTATTGCTGGAGGCTCCACTAGGAGAATTCAGAATGAATCCTCCCCTACACATGGGGGAGGGCGCTGCAGTCCTTACAACGCGGGCCCTCCGTGTAGGCTGACTCAGTGCTTCTGGGGAGTACTTACACGGTAACAGGAAACACGCTGGTGGCAGCCGTGACCGTCATGCAGGAGGTGAAGACCACCTGCTCACAGTGGCCGTGGAGAACACAGTCCTCGGAATTCCAGGCCGCGGGCAGGGTGAAGGTGATGTTGATCTCCTCGTGGGCCTCTCTCCCTGGGAGAAGGAAGCAGCCTCAGTGCACTGGGGACCCTGCTCTTCCTGCCTAAGGGCCTGAGCACGAGCCCCCAGCCCCACACTCCTGCCCAGAAGGTTTTCAAGGTTTGGGGAACTTATCAGAACTTATATAATAAAGAGAAGGTAAGTGGAAAGCACCTGCTCAACTGGGAACCACAAAAAGCCAGCAAACAGATCAGGGTTCCCGGTCCCTTGGGGTCCAGCTAAAGAACACCCCAGAACTTGAGTAAGGAGAAGGGGTTGATCAGGGCCAGAATGAGAAGCCCACACAAGTGAGCCAGGAGGCTACAGCGAGAGGCGAAAGCTCCAGAGTCAGAGCCAGCTCAGGACAGGACCCAGCTCTCCCAGGCGGCCCCTTTGGGCTCCTACAGCAGGAACGGGGCTTGTCTCGCACACCGAGTCCCCTCCGGTCCTAACTGACCACAAGTCTACACCGTGGGAGAGGCCCCAGGGATACAAAGAGAGAAAAGGGAGACCTCAAAGACATGAGTCTTTTGGGGGAAACACCTGAAGTGTGTATATAGAGAAGTGGGTACAAAATATGGCTCTGATGAACACAACAACCCTGGCAGCTGAAGAGACTCAGGAAAAAAGGGCCTCAGAGGCAGGAGAGCACCAGAGACAGGGGGGCACATGATGAAGGCCAGTCTGGCCAGGCCGAGAACGTGAGAAGGGAAGACTGGAAAGGTTGACCAGGTCTACTTTTGTATAGCCTTCAGTGCCAAATACAGAAATATATTGGACCCAGGAGTAACAGACTCCTGGAGTTTACTGCTGAAGATACAGCAGATATAAAGGGCTCCCAGACAGAGCTCTGGGAGACAAGGCCTGAAACTGGAGTCCGGCAGCTTAAGGGCTAACTCCTGGCACTCTAGCTTCTGGTGGGGAAATGGAGAAGAGCCAAGTGTTAAGAAAGAGACAGTCTTTAACATACCTGAAAGGCCAATCTGGTGGCCCAAAATGGTGGAATACAGGTGAGTGACATTGCGGGAATACCCTCCAAAGGGCTTCAGTGGGTCCAGGGTCAGGGTGATGGCGACAGAAATGTTTGTGGGGCCGGAGTCATCGAGGGCCTGAGGTGCCTGGGTGGCTGACCGGGCCTGCCCGCTGGTCACTGCGGTCTCCGAGGTGGCAGTGTCGTTCAGAAGATGCTTTAAGGTTTCGTTCTCCGAGACACACAAGTCCAAGTCATTGAACCTCAGAAGAAAAGTGTTCCAATCCTTAAACAAAGAACGAAGCCGTGAGATGCCGGCGTGGAAGAACTCTTACAGGCCACGTGTTGTGTCTGATCCCTTCCTCCGCCAAGGCTAGTCTAGCGCCTCAGTGGTTCCACGGTGTGGTCACTGAGCAAAGACCCCAGGTCTTTCCTAGCCAGAAAAGCCTCCTGACAGACCTGCCTGAGAACCAGCCAGCTAAGCTCAGGGCCATTCATCCAGGCCAATGATCAGACAATGATTTTCTTTTTGTCACAAAAGGTCTGTGATCTACACTGACCAAAGACTGTCCATACTGCAGGGATCCAGCTCCTTCCAAGTGAAACCATCATCTCTTTTCATCTGCAGGGCAGCTGTGATGATTTCAAAATACTGTCATGTTTATGATCTCAGAGACAAGCAACCTGCTCCTTGCATGGAAGTATGTTAAGAAAGTTAGGGGCCATAACTGCCTGGTATCCACAGGGCACAGGAAAAAGGGTTCTGATTTTGATTCCAGGAATGGAAACTGCCCACTGTCCTGACACACAAGAGCCCAGTCAGACAAAAGTGATACAAAAGCTCTTAAAGCAGTGACTTTAACTTATAAATAATCTCAATTCCATTTATGGTAAAAAGCAATTCCTCACTCTTCAGAGGGCACTAATATTTATCTGGGTCTCTCTATCTGCCCTCCTCATAATGGACTCCATCCTGAAAATATTTTTCAAATATCAGATGAAGACAAAACAGTTTTGGGCATCTTTTTGTTTGTTTTTTTGTTTTGCAAGGCATTTGGGATTAAGTAACTTGCCCACGGTCACAGAGCTTGTGACTGTTAAGTGAACTCGGGTCCTCCCCCCTCCAGACCAGTACTCTATCCTCTGTGCCATCTAGCTGCCCCCTCCCCCAGGCATCTTTTAACATCTATGAGTTCTTTTAATGATTTCACATCTGGAGGGCACATTGAGACTTAACTTAGAAGCCATTTTGGAAATGAGAAGCCCCACGTTAAAATGACCGGAAGCACAGAGCTGACCCCCAAACTGAGACATCCGAGCATTTCTTCTCTGCCAATTTTCATTCGTACAAAATTTGCTCCACTGTCTCCTGCATGGCACTTATTTATCAAAAGCTGCTCGCTCTCCTTTAAGCCAAATGAAGATGCATTTAACTCCCTTGCTGTTCTCAGCCCAACTTCAGGAACTGGACTTTGGATCTGATGAATGCAGCTCAATTTGGGCCCAGCTGTAGCCCAAGAATGTACCAGCTGGAGGGACTGAAGCTGGAGTAAAAACTCCTAACTGATCCTGCTGGTCCACCTTGTAAACAGTGTCTTAAACACGGTAGCAACTTAAAGTTGGTTAAGCCAAACTGAAATGATGAAGAAATGAAGGCTCTGTAACATTTGGGCACACAACCTGCAAAGCCTTGGAATTCCCCTCTCACTGAGCCTCCCTCTCCAGCAAAGCCCAACCAGAACCAACTCTCTGACTGTGGAAACTCATGTCTCCTTGCAGATTTCTCTGGGGTAGGCTTTCCGGATGTAAGTAATCCAGACCCTATGGTTCTCATCCTCTCCAAAAGGCTACCCACCCTCTGGTCAAGGTCACTGCTAGTCAGCATTTCCTAGACCGGGGGAAGAGGAGGGGCAGCTTAAGGTAACTAAAGTTTCTTCTCAAAAGCACATGCCGAAGGTTCCACATGTTTTCGGCTAAAACAGTTCTAATTAAACCAAATCACAAAGGATTTATCTGGCCTCTTTCTGTTCCCTATGACCGTCAACACTTATACAAGCAGATTGGAGACTTAGGCCCAGGGAAGAGCCAGAATGCTGACCATACAAAGAACCAACTCCCCAGCCCTCCTTTTCCCCACAAAATACTTGGTTCTTTACTAAGCTTAAGAGAAATCATGACTGATTTTTAAAGAAAACTGGCACTTTCCAGACCACTTAATCTTTCAGAAAGCTATATCCAGTATAAATTATGAGGCATAAAGCAACAAGTAAATGCTTTTCAAGTTGATTTTAGTTTTAAAATCATTTAATTTAGAAAACTCCACAGACTTCTTAGCATGTACGATTTTAAAAAAGTTCCTCTGAAATATGTAAACGTTAAAAAAAACCCACCATACAAGGCTGGATGGAAGGGGCAGGAACCTGGAGTCAGAGGCCTGGATTTGACCTTGTGCAAGCCACGTGACTTCACTGGGTCTAAATGGCCTTCTCAGTAAAAAAAATTGGGGGGGGGGGGAGTGATTTTCATCTACTCAGAAAATAAAGCTATAGGGCCATCAGAGCCATACCTTAACACCCCTTCTATCCTCCTGTAAATCCTGTTTAAAAAAAAAAAAAAAAAAAAAGGTGGGGGTAGAGGAAGGATTTCCAAACTTCAGATGACTTTAATTTTCTCAATCCTTGACTCAAGGAGTTCTGAGTCATAATCTCTTGACATTCTGATCCTAACACCAAGAGGAGTTTGCTTAATGCCTCACACCATCGGACACAGACACAGGGGAGCAAAAGAAGAGAGCTTATCAGTGAAAAGTCCTTCCACTGATGCAGACTAGCCACTCCTTGGTTAGGCATGTAGTTTTAGACTCTCCAATGGGAGCATGAAGAGAGCAAGAGAGTTCCCCAGGGCTGTAAAGCTGCCAACCTGTTAGAATAACTATACTGTACAGGTTCAATTAACCCTAATTTATCTAGCAGAATAAACCAAGATCTTTGCTAAAAGGGCATATGATACCTGAGAGTTTTTTGGCAAAGGAAAAGCGCAAGGAACCTTTTGCTGTTTTACACTAATAATATGTTCTCTAGGAAAAAAAAGTTCAAATTAGGACATCTCACCCAAAGAGGCTGTCGATGTTTTTCTCTCTCTCCCACAAGCCCACCCAGTGCCAAATAAAGATGAATCCTAAGCATTCTCTTACCTCTGCCATTTCAGGTGACTTGATCTCCTTTATTTTAAAGAAATATCCTAGGGTCAAGAAAGCGATGGCCATGGCACTCACACTGACCATAAAGACAACCAGTGGAGGCCGGCTGCTAATATGAGCCTTCAGGTTCTCCAAGGGATTGATGTTAAACATTATTCTCATTAGTTCCACCTGAAGGGAGCACAGCAGAGAAAAGACTTAAAAAAAAAAAAAATCAAACCATCTCAAAAGGACATTTTATCTCTTAAAAAAAGCTACTGATTCCCAAAACTGACAATGTGACTAACTCCCTTGAAAAGGGGCTGGCCAGCGGGTGTGATACAAAATGCATGACAACATGAATTAAACATTTTTAAAAGAAGAGGTATCTGGTTTCCTTTGCCACCAACAAAAATATCAGTGGCACTTTCGTGCAAAATCTGGTCTGTTAAAAACCCAAGTGATCTGGGACTTCAAGGATCCTGGGGGTGAGCCCCTTCCCCCATCCCCTGCCACTCACTGCTGGGCAAATCTTTTCACTTCCCTGGTCTCAGTCCCCTTCTCTTTACATGAGATTGTATTAAGGGACCTCTAAGGTCGCTGTGGCTCTAAATATGCAACCACTAGTCTATGAATCCAAGCTGGTTTTTTTGATGTGTAGGAGATCGATTTCTTTACAGTATCCTCTACAGTTATCTATTCATATGGAATTTTTTTTCTTTTGGAAATTTCTCTTTGGAGGGAAGCAGAAGTTAGCTTATATTCAGATGAGTCAAGTTGTTCATTTGGGTGAGCTAAGGTGTACTCTTCATATAAACAGCAACTCGAGCCCTCAAAGTAAATACAATATGACCTCAGTTGGGCAAGAAGGCACAGATCAGGAGTTTCCATTAAAGGAAACTAAATAGTATATTCTTACCACCCGGATACAACCCCCTGGAGAGAGAAATGGAAGGTCAGCCAACTGGTAGACTTTAAGTCTGGAGGGGGAAAGCGGGGGAAGAAAAACACTTAATGAACACAGAAAGCTCTATCATCATCTTCTCTTACATAATGTCTGACTGGAGTTTTTTTGGCTGTGGTCTTGATGGTAGAATGGGACTGAAAATGTGTCTATGCACATACATAATGTATCTATAGACACACAAAATGTATCTATACATATACACAAAATGTATCTGGATATGCACACAAAATATATCTATATATACACACATAAAATGTATCTATCTATGTACACAAAATGTATCTACATACTCTCTCTGTTCTAAAGCCACCATAAGCTCTTCCTTAAGTGATGGTGGTCACTATCTAAGGCTTGAGTTTTTCTGAATCTACAGATGAAGAATTCTGCCAGAAGGCCTACAAACCCGCCTTAGGACAACACTGCAGAGAGTTCAATCACACACCTGTATGTATGGCCACTGCAGGAGAAGATGAAAGGCTAGAAAATGATGGTTTCTGTTGGTAGATTGAGATTTCAGATTCCAGCTCTCAGAATTCAAAGACCCATGCCAGATGGCCAAACTGTGCAGACTGACAGACACAACAAAAGTCCACTGAGGACATCTGGGTTTTTAGCAGGATTTAAACCTCTTTAGAAAGAGCTCCTTCCAGCTGTGTGACTTTACTCAGTGTACTTTGTATTATTTTATGTGATCACAGCCCATGTTAAAAGGCAATCTGATATTTTCCTATTCTCCTTCCCTTGTTAAAACCTCAGCCATCATCCTTCTTCCCTACACCCAACCCACCTCCAGCCTCTGAAATCTCTCTTCCATCTATTTCTCCTTCCTTACCACTTCTGTGTTCACACCTTCACTTTAGCCTCAGCTCCTACTGTGCCTACTAAAATGAACTCTGAGGAATATCCCTACTAAAGCCCCTTTCACATCCTCCAAACTATCTACCACACTACCACCAAGCTTAGCTGGGATACAAAATGCCCAAAATAAAGAGAACAGTTTGTGTTGTAGGAAATGATGAGCAGGATAATTTCAGAAAAACCTGGAAAGACATGAACTGATGCAAAGTGAAATGAGCAGAACCAGAACATTGTACACTGTAACAACAATATTGTATGTCGATCAACTCTGATGACTTAGCTCTTCTCAACAATACAATGATCCAAGACAATTTCAAAGGACTCATGTTGAAAAATGCTGTCCATCTCCAGAGAAAGAATTGATGGGACTGATGGAGTCTGAGTCATACTATTTTTCCCTTTATTTATTTTTTTTTGGGGGGGGGAGAGGGCGGGGTTCTGGATTTTCTTTCACAACATGACTAGTATGGAACTATATTTTGCATGATTGCTTGTTATCTCAGGGAGGTGAAAAGAAATGGATGGAAGGAGAGAATTTGCACTCAAAGTTTTCAAAAACTCATGTTAAGAATTGCTTCTACATATAATTGGAAATAAATTATTATTATTATTATTTTAAATAAGGGGAACAGATGAGGAAATGAGGAGCCAGAGATCTAAGAGCAAGTAAAAGAGGCGCATAACAGACCTAGTGCCCAGATGAGAAAGAAGCTAGTTGGCAAAATTGTAAGAGAAGCACTGAGTTCATTTATCCAACCTACACTTGAATAATTAGGAATATAAAACTATATCAGATATTAAAAGGATCATAAAGCTTATTCCTGTCTCCAAGGAGGTTATCACTAAGTTGAATACCCACAACATTCTGCTTAAGAGATCAGAATCGATCCTAAATACCAAACCTTCACCATACTAGGAAAAGCCAACCATTCCAGAGTCTGCCATACTGTAACAATCTATGCTATTTATGTGGGACCTTTTCCCCTTTCCCGTTCATCTTTTGGAATGGCCAAGAGGACTATGGGGTTGATACTCTGCTTACAGAATTTCACCATTACTTGGTAGTCACTGACAGCACAGCACAGAAATATTTGAAATCTTCTTGAAAAGGGGATGGAGGGGGCGGTGCTCTATAACTTAGCAGCAACTTGATATAGTGGAGAGCGCTGGGCTTGAAGGCAGGAAAACCTAGGTTCAAATCCCAACTCAGACACTGACCAGCTTTGTAATCTTGGCCAACTGTCTTGACCCCTCATCTATAAAATGAGGGAGTGGGGAATAGATAGCCTCTAAAATCCTTCTAATACTATAAAGAGAGCTGAGGAAATGCCCCTCCTCCTTCTACCACCAGAGGATTCTGCATGTGCAATGCTCTAATCATAGGCTGTTAGAGGCTGTCTTTTCAGAGTTTTCTTTCTTTTTAAACCTTTGTTATAAGGCCAGGGGGAAGGAGAGAAAAGATGGATTTTGTAATCCATGTATGATGATGTAAAAATAAAAGGCATCAAAACTTTTTAAACAAATTTTTATAAACAACATTCTTTTGACTCTAATCAGAAAGCTATTTTTAAAGTTAGGATTTATGGCTTTGAAAAAAAAGGGAAGGGAGCCAGAGGAAGCAGATTTGTAAATGAAATTGGAGGGTACAGGGCCTGATCTTAATTGGAAACCAGACTGAGGGGCGTAGAAGAGACAGAGAAGACACAATCCAGCTACCAATTAACTGGTTCTCCCCAAATAAAGGGGCCCTATCTCAATCTGTGATGAATGCAGAGTTCAGGGCCTTCATTTGTATGTAAATATGAAGCAGGACATTCACCTGGAAACTGTGATCAAGGATTATTTTTTAGCTCATATTACTAAAATAAACATATATGTTTCATCATTTCCAGTTCTTTACTCTTCTAAGAAATGTTGCTCTAAGTACCTTTATACACACAGGATGTTCCTTTGTAAAATGAGATGATCTCTAAATTTTCATCCAGTTGCAATACTCTACAACCTACCAGCTTCCCATTAGACTTAGGGGAGCTTCCTAGAGGAGGCCATTTACTGTCATTAAGGAAAAGGTAGACATACAGCACTAAGTTTTGGACCAAATGCTAAGCCCCAGACCAGCTATTTCATAGGCTGATCTTTGCAAACATACTCTGGAAGCATCAAATTAAAAATGTTTCCATAACTACATTTCTTCCTTCTCAACAAGGCCCGACCCCAAGAAAATTGCTCTGATTTCTGCCTTGGCAAGTGAAGTCTTGAATATAGATTATTTCTGGGTTGTCATTGAGTTTTCTTTGAGGGGGAGGAAGGGCAGGGGAGCTAGTAAAGAGAAACAAGAATACAATTTTACCAAAAGTAAAGAATTCAAAAGAAACAAGGTACAGTTGCTCAGTGCATTGACTTGATTAAGTTATCTGCTTCGAAACTAGTTATTGATCCACACTTAACACCGTACACCAAGGTCAAAATGGGTATGACCTAGGCATAAAGAATGAGATTATAAACGAATTAGAAGAACATAGGATAGCTTACCTATCAAGAGAGACCTGTGGAAGAGGAAGAAATTTATGATCAAAGAAGAACTAGAGATCATTATTGATCACAAAATAGAAAATTTTGATTGTATCAAATTGAAAAGTTTTTGTTCAAACAAAACTAATGCAGACAAGATTAGAAGGGGAATAAATAATATTCCCAATAAACTGGGAAAACATTTTTACAGTCAAAGGTTCTGATAAAGGCCACATTTCCAAAATACAAAGAGAATTAACTCTAATTTATAAGAAATCAAGCCATTCTCTAATTGATAAGTGGTCAAAGGATATGAACAGACAATTCTCAGACGAAGAAATTGAAACTATTTCTAGCCATATGAAAAGATGCTTCAAGTCATTATTAATCAGAGAAATGCAAATTAAGACAATTCTGAGATACCCCTACACACCCGTCAGATTGGCTAGAATGACAGGGAAAAATAATGTGGAATGTTGGAGGGGATGTGGGAAAACAGGGACACTGATACATTGTTGGTGGAATTGTGAACACATCCAGCCATTCTGGAGAGCAATTTGGAACTATGCTCAAAAAGTTATCAAACTGTGCATACCCTTTGATCCAGCATTGTTACTACTGGGCTTACATCCCAAAGAGATCTTGACACTCGTTTCTGTTCCTTTTTTCTTCTTTTCCAAAGAGATCTTAAAGAAGGGAAAGGGACCTGCATGTGCAAGAATGTTTGTGGCAGCCCTGTTTGTAGTGGCCAGAAACTGGAAACTGGATGCCCATCAATTGGAGAATGGTTGAGTAAATTGTGGTATATGAATGTTATGAAATATTATTATTCTGTAAGAAATGACCAGCAGGAGGATTTCAGAAAGACCTGGAGAGACTGACATGAACTGATGCTGAGTAAAATGAGCAGGACCAGGAGATCATTATATACTTCAACAACAATACTATATGATGATCAATTCTGATGGATCTGGCCATCCTCAGCAATGAGATGTACCAAATCAGTTCCAATAGAGCAGTAATGAACTGAACCAGCTACACCCAGCGAAAGAACTCTGGGAGATGACTATGAACCATTACATAGAATCCCCAATCCCTCTATTTTTGTTCGCCTGCATTTTTTATTTCCTTCACATGCTAATTGTACACTATTTCAAACTCCGATTCTTTCTGTACAGCAAAACAACTGTTTGGACATGTATACTTACATTGTATTTAACTTACTTATACTTTAACATATTTAACATGGATTAGTCAATCTGCCATCTAAGGGAGGGGGTGGGGGGAAGGAGGGGAAAAATTGGAACAAAAGGTTTGGCAATTGTCAATGCTGAAAAATTAGCCATGCATATAACTTGTAAATAAAAAGCTATAATTAAAAAAAAAAAAAGAAAAAAGAAAAAAAAAAGTTATTATCTGCTTCAAGAAAAGCTCTGACTGAAGGTATAAAGGACAAAGGATGAAGGCCCCAAAACAGAAGGAAACAATAAGGAAATCATTCCAGGAGGAGGTCAGGAGGTCAGGAGGGTGCCTTCTCTGCTGGTAGGGGCTGTGAGATTTCTGGGTTTCTTTCCACAAAGGGGGCTCATGATGAAGCTGGGAAATCATGGGATTTTTATGTTCCAACGAGGTGCCTGGAATCTGACAACAAGTGGATAAAAAGCAAGAGTCAAATGGAAATTAGCTAAAGAACAGAAGCCAGGACACTCAGACTCAGGTGGCTGAAGGGTGATTCTCCTAAGAAAGCAACAGTCAACGAGAGAAGCGAAGAAATGGAACCGGGGTACCTGGGTCCACCCATGACTCACGAGGGGTGGGCAGAAGAGGAAGCACCAACAGGGAGCACCACTCTTGACCTGCTAAGGGTAACAAAGAGGGCAGATTTTGAGCGAGCCTGGGACGATTGTGAGCCCAGCCCACTTTGCCAGCTAGCCCCACATAGTACTCATGGGCCCCATGGAAGAGGGGCAAGCATCTGCTGCCTCCCGGGGCAAGGCTGAGGCCATGGACGATTGCGACAAACAACTCAATCTCGAATGCATGCTAACTGCGTGGTCGCTCACATTGTCGGGTCAGTTGTTGAGACCTGAAAGGAAGCTCAAGGCCACGGAGGCCAGCCCAGAGTCCTCAGGAGTGAGTGAGACCTCTGAGCACAAAGGTCCCCAGCAGGCCATATCTGGCAGCCCTTTGTTGGAGCAGAGGGGAGCCAGGAGCCCCGGGGTTAATGCCAGGGGCCCTCTACACTCTCCCTGTGCCCTTCCTCTTCCCCCCATCTGCCAGCACTTTGGCATCTTGGGCCTCGTCCTGCCCAGGCAGTCTCCTTTCCCTTTTTATCTCCAGCAAACAGAAGGAGCTTGACAAATGCATGTGGATGGAGAACACTGAGTGTCTCCTGTGTACAAGGCACTTCAAACAAGGACAATCTGAACTGTAAAGTCCACCAGATGATTGGCTGCATCATGACCCCAGAGCCCAGGAGGCCTGACTGCCGAGCAGGCCCCAGAACCAAGCCTCTAGGCCACCCAGCTTCTTCCTGTCACCTGCAGAGCAGGGCACACTGGGCCCCTTCTCCAGGAAAGGAGTGTCCCAGTCAGAGCCCAGGTCCACCAGACACACTTTCTGCCTTCAGGATCGGGCCCAGAGGATTCTGAAGGTGCCTGTAGCCCCTGAATGGCGATTGGTCCTGAGGCCCATTGTGAGGTAATGGGCCCTTGTTTTACCTCCACTGCAGCGGGAACACCACTTTGACTCACATTCTAAGTGTCCAATTGACAATCCCGGGGGGAGAGGGGAAACTTCCTGAGGATCTGAGCAAGAAGAGACACTTCTGGAAGGAGCAATTGAGGGCCCTGCAGCCATCCCTCCGGCCAAGCCCAAGGCTCACACATCTCCAAGCTCTCAGAGCAGCAGCTCCCACTCCTACTGCCTCCAACTCCAGATATCACCATTCCCAGCACAGCAATGAGAAAACTCAGACTCTAACAAGTGAGGGGACCAGGGGGTGCTCACCCAGCCTCCGACCTCCGTCACTCCCCCTTCAGCTGCTCTGGGAAGGCTCGCCAAGTGCTACGGGCCAGCACGAATGCTCCAGTGCACCCTTCTCAGCAGATGACCCCTCACGTTACTCGTGAGCAAAGTCAGATGCTCAAAAATGGCACAAACACCTCGTGGAAGGACAGGGAGCCTGGGCAGCTGAGGGCCTGGGTGTGAATCCCACCCAAGCCCCTCCACATCTCCTTTCTCTCCTTTCTCTCCACAGAAGGGAAGAGAATGTTGGCCTAGACAACTTGAGGTCCATTCCAGGTCCAAATCTGGAATCTCATGATCCTAGTGAATGTCACTGGCACTTTGCAAGGCACTGTGGGATGCAAAAGACACACGAAACACTGTCTCCACCTACAAAGGGATTCCAATCTATTTGGGAAAATGAGAAAAAAAACCTTCCAAAACCCCGACAAACAGCACTGGCAACAAAGGGACAAAGAAAAAAACAGACTAATAGCTAATAAAACCATACAGTGAAGACAACCAGTGCCAAAAGCATCAAAGAAAGGAGAACACAACAGCGTGGAATGACATGAGAACCCCAATCATATCAGGGTTGTTCTTGATTTCTTTTGTTGGAAGCTTTTTATATGGGAAGGTGTAGGGATTGGAGATACACTGGAAAATGTAGAGGATGTCACCACAAAAGACCAACAAAATGTTACTTAAATAGAGAATATTGACTTATAATGAGCCTCCGGATTAATCCAAACAGTCAATATAAATTTGGCATTACACAAGCAAAAAGACTAAACTGGTCACATGTGCTTGAACCCAGCAATCCATGACTGAGGATATTCACCAAGAAAGGTCAAAATAGAAAACAAAGGTCCAAATTACACCAAAATATCCATGGCAAAATAGAGCAAATAAAGAGGGGAAAGTGGAAGCCCGTCAACTAGGCAATGGCTATCAAAACGATCACAAGCCAGTGTAGAACATAGGGAGTGTTCAGAAAGAAAGGACAGTCCTGGGGGAACACGGGAAACATCAGGCCAACGGATGCAAAGATGACAGTCAGTGGAGTCTGGCACCCCCATTGGGCCCCACTGTCTCTCCCTGTCACAAGGGAAGGTTCCATCTGTGGAGATAGCCCCCGGGCAGTCTGTGGACACTGATCTGGACAATCAAAGCAAAAGACCAGAGAAAGGCAAAGCAAGAAGGCACAATAACAAGAAAGCAGAACTTACTCCACGCTTGCTGTGGCTCCGGTTTTCTTCAGCAAGGAGGACTCTTTTTGACTGGGAAGGAGAGAACAAAACGGTCGTGAGCCAAATGAAAGCAGAGATAAGGAAGCCCTCACCTCTCTCTCTCAATGGAGAATGAAGATGGAAGAACAAAGGGGCACTTTGGAAGCAGATGGGGAAGGCAGAACCGAGATCACCGCGATATGAAGCAAGCCTGTCCTCAGTAAGATCAGAAGCCGCATAAGCGCCATGATCCAACCTGATTTTGGAAGGCCGAAAACAAATTCTGCTCCTCCTCTCCAGAGAGGGACAGAGGACAACAGCTGGAGAAAATCTGCACCCACTGACAACTCAGAGGAAATGAGTTTATTTTGTTTGCCTTCGCGATGAGGAGAGTTGGGAAAGAACAATTACTTTTTTAAAGCATCAAGTATCCTGAGCCAACCAAATGAAACCCCCTCAAAATAACTTATGCACATGGTTTCTCTGACCTCGGAGGGAAGATGTAGCAGGCCTGGTAAGGGGCCAATCGATTCTCTCTGGATTTTCTTGAGAAGGGGGTATCTTGGGGGAAGACTCTGCATTTGGAATTTACAGACGGGGGTGTGATTCTCAGCCCCTTTAGCCTGGGTCACTTCAGGCAAGTGACTGAACTGCTCCTGCCTTTTCTTCTCTGTAAAATGAGGACTAGATGGCCACTGAGGTTCCTTTTGGCCCCCAATGATTCTAAGGCAGTTACTTTAAATAAGACTAACGAACTTGACTTCAATCCGTGGCAAAACTGTGAGGTGAATTAGCAAAGAAGAAAAGGACTTAGGGAGAGGCAGCCACCAAGAGCAAGTCATGTTGGATTAGCCCCATTTCCATTTGTGACAGTTAATAAAGGAGGAATGTCACGGATGAAGGATGCCTGAATTTCATCAACACAGATGGTCAAAGTCTCCCACTCGTGATCAAAGAGCATCCTGGTTGTCATCTGTCCCTATGGAAAAGATGGAGAGATGTGGGCTGGATGAGAGCTTAGGGAAGAGCACCAGAACCTAGCTCAATAGATTCAAAAAGGACCAATTTAATGGACTGAGGCCGAACCTTTAGAAACTCTGCAGTGGAGTCTTTGGGGCCAGCTCTTGTCAGTTCTGCCTCCATGCTATCTGTTGACTCACGGGGAGCCACCATCCCATCAGCCCCTCAGTAACTTCCTCCTTAGGCTTCCTGCCTTTGATCAGCCTTCACAATGCTGCCCAATGCAATCCAGCTGAAAACCTGGGGCATGTGTCCATCTGTCACCCTGTTCTGTTCAACATGTTTGTGAAAAAGCTGTATTTAAGGCATGCTTATCAAATTGGCAGATGACACAAAGCACAGAAGGAATGACTGCTAACACGCCAGATAATATCTATAAAGATATGAGTATCTACAACACACCGGATAATGAATATCTACAAAGATACACGGTTTATTGCTGGAGGGCTAAAGCTAACAAGATGAAATGCATGTGTGTATAAGTGCAAATTGATATAGATATAAAAGAAGAAAATGAGAATAATGTGTGTATATAGGTACGTCCTGAAATTGAATTTTTAAAACTGACTGTACAAGTGGCAGAATGATAAGACCAGAGATTTAAGACTCGGAGGATCCATAGACATTATTTAATTGAACCCTTCACTTTACAGATGAGGAAATTGAGGCTCAAGAAGGTTTGGCCACACAAGCAGGATTTGAAGCTGGTCAGAGCTCCTTCCCCTCTGCAGCCCTCTGCTGCCACTGCTAAATTAGCTTCTATGACCCAGATGAGCTCACCAGAAATTATAAGTCAATCCAACAATCAGTAAGCAAAAACACAAATTAAGTACCAGAATCACAGAGCACTGGAGCCAGAAGAGATCTCAGCAGTTCTTTAGTCCAACTCCCCCATTCTTCAGAGGCAGATACTGAGGGCTCCCAGTAGAGCCAACCAAGTAGGATCTCCAGCTCAAGCCCCTCTCCAGGATGGTCTGAGGGACCTCATATAACAGCATCGTCCCAGTGCCCTGGGCTCACAAGCTAGGATTTTCTCTCCCTGTATCCAAGCTGTTTGCCAGGGCCAGTCGACTGCACTTCTGTGACACATTCCCCAGCTTGGTGGAGATCCTCAGCCCTTCACACTGAGATTACTACTACAATGGCCTGAGGGTGGGGCTGCTGTCTCAGCTCTCTCCCCACTAACCCGGCATCCATTCAGCCACTGCCCACTGCACCTCCAGAAACTTCCTATGGCCTTCAGGATTGTATACAAGTTCTGCAAGCCTTCCTAACCTGCCTGAACCTAGAGGCAGGAAAATTCATCTCCCTGGATTCAGATCTGGCCTTAGACACTAGTTGTATAACTCCGGGCAAGTCTGCCTCAGTTTCCTCTTCTGTCAAATGAAGTGGGACAGGCAATGTCAAACTGCTCCTATATCCGCCCAGAAAACCCTCAATGGGGTCAGAAGAGACAGACACAGCTAACCAACATATTTAGTAAGCTTCTTCCCGACTGAATCACCAAGCTGTAGAACTGGAAAGGGGCCACCCAGCCCAACCTTCTCATTTTAAAGAAAACACTACTAAGGGGAAGAGGGAAATCACCAGCCCACAGTGCTTGCTCATGGACGGGGCTGAGGCCAGAATCCAGGCCTCTGTGGGTCCTTTCCAGTGCACTCTCCACTGGAGGCAGGATGATCAGACAGCCCAGCCCACTAGGAGCTGCCACTCAGCTCAAAGATTTCCCCACCCTCAGGGTAAATCAGTTCTGCAATAGTCCCGCATAAGCACATGTTTAAGGCACAATTTAAAAAGAAACGAAAATGGAACAGGCTCCTGGGGTATTAACTGCACTGGTGAGGCACCAAACTGCACATTAATTAATTTAAAACTTGGGGGGGAAAAATCTCAAGAAATTTCAAACAAACTTCTTGTCCTGAAATGCTGAATTATTCAGCAACCCAATAACATTTTTGGGTGTTTACAAGAAGTTTACAAACTAAATCAGCACTCTTGCCAAAGGGTCAATCTTCAAATGTCACATGAGAAAAAAAAACACAAAGGAAAAACTAGCTGTAAAGTTCATTATGTCATTATCTTGTGCAGGTAATAAAATGCCAACAGTAAGAAGAACTGGCCTTCCCCGCCCAGTTTGGCAGCACACTGCTGAAATAACCTTGGCACTCATGTCAATCAAATGAGGCAGGTCATCTACTATTAATTCCACTTGCTCTGTAGCTTCAGCTCGTCAGCCCCAGAACACCTTGAAAAGGAAGCAGGTCATTCTGCAGTTCCAGGAGAGGAAGCAAAAGTGATTTTCAAAGATAAACAACTTCTAGACGCCGTCAGGCAGAGTTGGCACTGCCCCCCCCCCAAGCTGGAGCAAATGGAAGAAAGGAGGGAAGCCCATTCTTTTTGATGCCAAATGTCTCCAAACCCAAACACTCCCAACCAAAAATCCTACCTAAAAGCAATGTGGGAGATTAAAAAAAAAATGTACCCACGCCCACCTGCAGAAGGAGGAGGATTCTTTGTAACCTGACCCACTGTGCCCGTAGAGCTTGTGACTTCCCGCTGCAGTTGGTGGGGGTCCCCAGCACAGTGGACTCTCCAATGCAACCCAACTGCCATTCTTAAAACACACCTGCTCTGGGCTCACTGGGCAGGGCTCCAGGCTAGAGCAGGTACTAGGAAAGGCAGAGCTGGGGAATAGTGCCCGCCTTCGGAGAGCTGACGTTTCATCGAGCTCAGCTTGTGCCTGGCCTGGAGACGGGCCTGGATTCTGGCTCTGCCCCTGAGTGAGCAGGTGGCAGGTGACGGTGGGCTGGTCACTTGTCTCTTCCCCACCTCATCCTCTCACAATCTCAGAGCCAGGGAATGCTCCTCTCCATTCAGGAGGGTTAAAGTCTTTATAGGTGAGGCTGGGACACGTCTGCTTGGCCCAGAGGGAAGAGGATAAATGTGACTGCCCCGAGGCGTCCAAAGCAGGAGACCCAGAGCCTCCTAACTGATTCACACAGTGAATGAAGCCCCTGAGAGACCACCACCTCCTGCGGCCCCTCATTAACTGCACTAGCTGCAGCATATCCCTGGCCTTGGGTCACCCTGGGAGGAAGCAGGTGACAGTGGCACCCACTGTCTGGAGTTGGGGGACTCTGGCTCCTCCCCCACCTCCTCCCTGAGTAACCCTGCACCTCTAGTTTCCTTGAGGAAGCCTGCGGTTATTTCCAATCCTGAGTCTGGGACGGCATCGACTGCAAAGAGGGCGAGGTGGCCGATCGGAGGGCACAGCGCCCTGAGGGGCAGGCCTGGGTCAGAAGCATGACCATCTATGAGGGGAATAGACCGAACGAGGACCCCCCCCCCAACCCAAGTTTCCCTCCCTCCAACCATCTTTTGATCCCTTCTAGGGCTCCGAGCAGCACTACCCACAAGTTCTGCCAGGGTTCTAAAGTCTCGAGGATTTAACTACCGACCATGAGCAGAACCTGGAACTTGGAGGAGCTGCTGCCTCTAAGTAGGACAAGGAGGGGAGAAAGGCCGGCAAGTGTGGAGAGAAGCTTCTCGGATGGCATTTCAGGTTCCAGTTTTTAAAGGTGTGATCTGTGCTAAAATAGGGCCCGGTCCGGGCCAGGCTGCACTGTGTTACGAAAGCTTAGCACCCATTGCCTAATCACACATTAGCATGAACCACCGGAGAGGTGCCCGGGAAGAGAGCAAATTAAGAGGTCCCAACTTGCCCTAGAAAATCATTATGAAGAAATGCCAACTCTGGGGTGTCTAGGGACTCGGGCACCTAAAACCCAGTCACTTTCCCATTTTTTTAAGGGGAGGAAAATGCTACAAGGATGATGCTGGTTATTCAATGCTTGACTTGGTAAAGGCATCCCACAGAATGTCAGCTTGGGTCACTAAGTGTAGCCGATTAAAAGGGGCTGACTAAGGGCCGATCCCCTGGCCTCCAATGGAAGAGCTGGCGGAAGGCTTGCCCCAAAACTCTTTAAGGAGAATGATGAACCTGAGACCCCAACAGACCTGCCTGAATCACAAGGAGGAATCTGTGAAGGAAACAGGATGTGGCAAGGGACGGGGTTTGGCTGGCTCCTCTTCTCAGTGAAACACCCAAAGACAACAGAGAAAAGGAACAGAGACGCACAGAGCCTGGAGGCTGGGACCCAACACTCCAGGCACCTGTAGTCCTAGAGCACCTCCCACAACAGCTGGGACACGACGGGCACCAGCAGGGCCCCCCTCCCCCTTTCCCCCAGCACACACGTGGCAGAGCCCGAGACCAAGCTAGAAGACTGGCTGGCCATCTCTTTCCTTTGCAGCCTCCCCAAGGTCAGCTAAGCCACTTGCCACCATTTGCTGCTGAACAAGACCAGCAGAACCCTAACTGATAAATGGTCAAGGTGCCCAAAGCACTCCACCTAAAAGGGAGCGCCCCCGGGCCTCAGAGGGGCACCCCTGCTGCCAATTTGAGGGAGCCAATTTCCCACGGGACTGGGGGTTCAGGCTGACCACCTTCACTAGGCTCAGGGCTACCCAGACTGAAGAGCAAGGATGAGGGGAAGGGGCGACTCTTCGGGGAGGGGGGCGCAAAGACGTTCCTCTCAAAGTTTTGACCACTCCTGGGACGAGAGGAGGGGGAGGAGCCTGTCCTGCGGCGCCTCCCCCCATTTCTCCTTCTCCCTCCACCCCACAGCCCTTCCCGGGGCTCACCTCTGAAAGGAAACAGGGACCAGGTCCAGAGGGTCAAGTCTCTTCAGAGGGGCGTAAGATCTTCCCGCTGAAGATGTCTGCAAAGGAGTTCCAGAACCAACGCCGAGGATGAGACACGACCCGGGAGGAGGGGCTGAGCGCTGGGGCCAGCCCTGGGAGGAAGGGGAAGCCCGGCCTGGCCCCTCATCAGCCCCTCCCCCTGCACCTGTAAGTCCCTTTCCACCTCCCCGGCTCAATTAGCTCTCCAGGAGTAGGGATGCCACCCCCACAACGCGAACCCGGGGACTTCTCCAGCCCCGAACCCCCACGGCCTGGCTGGCCCCTAGCACAGGAAGCCAGCTCCCCGCGAAGTGACAGCGGGGGGGAGGAGGGAAAGGCTAATAGCAAAGCTAAAGGGAGGACCCCCCCCTTAGTTCCGGGTCACATGGATCAAGGGGCAAAGGGAGCCTCGTTCACTCCGATAAATGTCATTTGGCACACGGGGAGGGCAGGAGGGGCCGGATCCAAGAGACGAAGGAGCCAGGCCGACTCAGTTTGCCCCAGAGACACGCCTGTGTCGGGGCCAGTCACTCCCTCCGCCCCCAAACTCTTGGGGCCCGTTTCCTCCTGGGGGAGGGCAGGAAAGGGGAGACAGGGCTTCCCTGGCTCTAGAGAGCTGACACGTGGTCGCCCCCCCGGTTCCCCCCAGGTCCGGGGGCGGGCATGAGGGGGGGAATCTCCAAGCGCGCCCCGCCGCCCTCGCACCCCGGGGCCCCGGGCGCTCACCCTCCGCGGGCTGGCCCGGCCGCGCTGGGCCGGGCGGGAGGGGGGGAGGGAGGCGCCGCTAACGGGCCGCGCTCACACGCAGCAGCAGCAGCGGCGGCGGCAGCGGGGCGGGCGCGGGCTCCGGGCCGCTCTGCACCATTCTCTCCCGGCCCGCTCCTGGCTGTCACTCCCCGTTCCGCTCTGGGACCCCGGGACGCTGACAGGCCCAGGCCCAGGCCGCGGCCGTCGCCTCCGCCCCAGACGCCGCCGCTCCGGCTCCGGCACTGGGCCGCGGCAGTTTCCGGGTAACCACGCCGCCGTGACCTCCGACCCCGACGGCCCCGACGGCGGCCGGGCAGAAACAAGACTCCTCGATCGCGCGGAGCCGCGAAGTGGGGCGGGGCTCCATGGGGCGGAGCCTGGAGGCACTCTGGCCAATGGGCGACGAGCTGGCCAATGCTGGGGCCGGGCCTCCTGCATCGCCCGCTTGGGAGCCTCCGCGTCAGCTCCCGCACAGTAGGCGCGCACTAAGTGCCCTAAGCCAGCCTTCTCTTTCTTACCGGGGAGAAAACATTCATCTATTGTTAAAGCATTTATTAAATACCTTCTGTGTGCTCTACCCCGAGGGAAGGGGTAAGAGAATGAGCATTTATACAGCGCCTACTAGGTGTAAGCCCTGGCCAAGCGTTTTTTTAACAAAGTGTCTCATTTATTTCTTGCAACAAACCCACCTGGGGGGTGGGGGGTGGGGGGTGGGGGGTGGGGGGTGGGTGGGAGGGGAAAATAGTAATAATGTAGCCATATAATAAAATAACTACCCACATATAATAATACGGCACTTAGTCTGTGCCAGGGCCTGTGCCGGCATCCTTTACAATTATCTCATTTGGTCCTCACTACAACCTGGAGGAGTGCGTGCACCCAGAAAACTGAGGCCGAAAGGCAGTGTCTGGCCGGGGGTTCCACAAAGCCAAATACCTGGAGTCTTGAGGGTGCAAGTCCGGAGTTCTAACCGGGCAGCTGAGTGGCAACTTGGGGACTAGTGTAGACTTCTAATGTACAAGACACTTAAGCTATTTCTTCTGAGAAGATAACGTTGTGAGGACCAAATGAAGCACACATTAAGCACCTACTGTGTGCCAGGCACTGTCCCAGGTTGAGGGGCTAATGTGATATTTGTAAGACCCACAGTAATATATTTAATAAAAACTTGTTCCCTCCTCCTGGGCAATTATTTCCCACCCATGCCTTCCCACCAGTTCCAGCTCGTGTTGGTTTGCTGTGGAGCAAACCTTCTGGCTTCATTCCCCACGGTGGAGATGGGCACTTCACTCCTCCTTCGGCCCACTTCCCAAGTTTCTTTTGGAGGCAGCAGAGAATGCCGTGACCCCCCCACCCCCACCCCAAACCCCTCTTCCTTCCAGAACCTTCTTCCTGCTTGTGATTTCCTATTTATCCTGGGCAGTTTCTGGGTTCCTCCATCAGATGGTCAGTTCCTGGAGGACAGGAACCTTTATTTTGTCTCTTTTTAGAGCAGGCACTCAGTGCCTGGCACAAAGAAAGCCTTTAATACAGATTAGCTGACTGAAGGGAGAGCCGCCCAAAGTCAGGGGGCATGTCCCATATCTATCCAACTTTAACACGCTCTCCTCCCCAGCCCCACCACTTCCCCGCCATTCAAGACATGCCTTTTCCTGTTAAATTTTTTTATAATCAACTATTTTCCTTCTAATTTTGGCTGCATCTTTTTTGTATAGACGCAAAACCTTTTTAATTTCATGTTTCCTTTTTACTTTCCATGATCCTGTCTTTTATGGTCATCCGACTCTTCCTTTATCCCCATATAGATCTGACAGCTATATTTTCCATGCTCCCCTAATTGACTTATATTATCCTTTATGTCTAAATCATTGATCCATTTAGACCTTCCCTTGGTATGTGGTTTGAGATATCGGTCTATACCAGTTACCGCCAAATTGCTTTCCAGTGTTCTCAGCAATTTTTGTCAGAGCTCTTAACCCCAAAGCTTGGATCTTTAGGCTTGTTAAATCCTAGATTATTGTGGTCACTCACTAGCTGTGTGACTCAGGGCAACACTTAATATTACTGGACTCATTTTCTTTATCTGGACAATGGGAATAATAGATATTAATTATATTACTGGGCTCACTTTCTTTATCTGGACAATGGGAATAATAGATATTAATTATACTTACCTTCTACAGTTGTAAGGATCAAATGAGACCACAATATACATGGAAAGCCTTTCACAAACCTCAAAGCACTAGATAAATGTTAACTGTGTTACCATTTTTGTTCTCTGGGTGCCTGCCATTTTGATTCTTCTGAGAACATATTAAAAACTACCGCCACTATCCCTTCAGTTACCAAGTCTGCTGCCATAATCCCAATTATTTTATAGCTTTTTGTATGCATGTTATTTTATATAAATGTGCATATATATCATGTTTTCCCTGACAGAATACAAGATCCTAAAGGACAGAGATTGTATCCAGCACACAGTAGTTTTTTTTGTTTTCATGTCTCCAGCACATAGTATAGAAACTAGCACATAATCAGCATTTAATAATTATATGTTGATACTTGATAACAATAACAAGATACTTATTGATTGCATTCTCTTCAGTAATGAAAGACAAACTCTACCCCCATTTTCCTCTGACCTTTTAAACTGTATTTTAGAGGATTCGTAGCTTTTATCTTTTTCTTGTTTTCAAATGGACTTATTTCCCATTCCCATTCTGAATGTCAAAGAACCCTAATATTCTGATGAAGTCGGAAGTCTTCCTCCTAGGAGGAGCTAACCTACATCCCATCCCACCACCTAGGTTTCTTTTGGAGAGAAGAGGGCAAATGTATCCAAAGTCATGGACCTATCCTTGAAGTCATCCATCAATCCAGCTTTTTAAGGCGCCTCCACTTTCCACCTTTACTTAGTCATTCATTCAAGCAATACCTTATGTTCATTTCCAATCAATCTTCCACTGGCAAGGCTGCCTGGTCACACCAGTTTTAACTTTTCTTGCTTTACCAGTCTTTTTGGTCCAGGGAGGTAGTTAATGATAAACTCCCATCTGAAACACATTGGCCTAGTTTTGATTGAAATGGATAAAAGTCTACACATAAGAGCTAAAAAAAAAATTCCTATTTTTTCAGTGGCCATTTTATTCTAACCCATGGCAACGTACCTCAAGGGTGTTTTTGTAATGTAGACAATCATCTTTCAGATTATGTGGTGTTTTTTTTCCTAGTGGGGAGTGCACATAGGAAACCTAGTAAATGAATTTCACATGATGATGAAATCAGATTTGATATAGTAGCTGAAATAACCCAGGACAGAAGTGTGCCAGCCCACATACACTGAATTGGCGTGATCTCGTGGTCTGTACCTGAACATCAGGCTATTAATCCAAGGACTCGGAAGCCGTAATCAAAAATATCCTAATTTTATGACCTAAATAACTAAAAGCTAAGCTGTGTTTTATGGTGCAGCAAAAAGGACACTGGATTTTGACTCAAAGGCTGTAGCTTCAAATCCTGGCTTTTGCTACTAATGACTCCTGTGGCCTCATTTTGTTCCTCTGTAAATAAGGGCATTGGACAGGATGGCCTCTAGACTGGGGATTCTGATGGTCAGTGGCTGGATGACTGCATTCATCCTGGCATATTCTCCTGTCTTCCTCTAAATCCCCCCTCTTTTGTAGGTGAAGCTCAGATCTCGCCTTCCCTGGGCATTCATCCTGGGTTCTTCCTGAGCTCTCCCTAAACTCACAGTATGCACTGCGTAGACCTTTTCTTAGTGATTAGCCAACCCTGCCTTGCAACATGTTATTGTTTCCTAGGATTTCATAAATAATTTGCCTTTCTCTCTAGAGTATAAACTCCCAGAGGCTAGAGATTGTCTTCTGACCCTTTGTATCCACCTAGCTCTAGATTTTGGAGGAATTTTAAGAGGTCACTCAGTCCAACCCTTTTGATCAATTAGTCTTACTGGTTCCTACCTTACAAATGGACTTGTCTCAATTTAAAAAAAAAAAAAAGTTTCTTACTTCAATGAGTGTGTTGTGAGGTCCATCAATCAAACAAGAAGCCCTTACTGGCTCTTTAAAGAATTTAGAATTGATGGTATGACATGGGAGACACTGGCACAGGAACACCCAGCATGGCGTGCCCTCATCAGAGAAGAGGCTGTGCTCTAAGAGCAAAGCAGAAATACGAGATACACAGAGAGTTTACTCCAAATGTTCACAGGGACTATCTGTGTGCGACACTCTGAGCTCGTACTGGGGTCTCATAAGCCACCGTGGGACACGATGACTTTATTCTAACATAGTGATGTCCTTTTTGCACTCTTCAAGAACAAAGGACAACCACCAGACCCAGCGACTACTATATATGCCTGTTCAATGGGGATATAATGTTTAAAAATGAAATAGTCTTTGCCTTAAAGAAGTATCCATTCCAAGAGAGAAGATGTGTATTTAGATAAGAACACACACACACACACACACACACACACACACACACACACACACACAAGAAATGCCAGGAACTTGGAGGAAGAAGGCACTAGTAGCTCGGGGGCAATTAGGAAAGGCTCCATATAAGAGGTGACATTGGAGCCAAGTTTGGAAGGGAGCAAGGGATTCTATGAAACAGGGGAGGAATGGGCTCAATGGAAGCAAGGAGGACAGACAAGGTGGTAAGTCATGTATTGCGAGCAGCATGCTCAGTCACGTGGGACTACAGAACCAAACTTTCTAACTTCAAGCTCATATTGTTTTGGCAACAATGATTACCACAAGTGGATTCATTTTAAAAACAAGCTCTTCTTTTAAGGTACTCAATACTACAGGAATTGCTATGGGCTGTTGGAAGTGGAGAGAAGGGAAGAGATGCGGGAAATATGGTGGGGGAAGAAACATGATTCCATTTGCTACATCCAGTAGGCAGCCAGATGTGTGATTAGAGTTCCAAAAGACATAAGATGGACCACTAGACCTGACAAGTCACCTATGGAAAGATGATAATTGAATCCATGGGAGCTGAAGAGATTATCCAATAAAATGATACAGAAAGAAGAGGACTTAAATGGGAGCCTTAAGGTGCACCAATATAGTCAGTGGTTTAACAAGCACAATCATCCAGCAAAAGAGACCGAGGAGTACTCAGATACATGGAGAAGTAGAAGGCAGTGCCATGAAAACTTACAGAGGGGCTATGGGAGGAGAGGGGCATCAAAAGCAGTAAATACTGTAGAGGTGGATGAAGACTGGGGAAAAAAGGCCATCAGATGTGACAGGAAGTCATTGATGATTTTGGACAGGGCAATTGAGTGATGAGGTCAGAAGCAGACCGCAAAGGATTAAAAAGAAAGGGAAGAGAAATATAGCCAATAGCCTTAAGCTATTAAGAATAGTAGAAGCTAGTGAGTTTTTTCAAGATGGGGAGAATTGGGCCTGTAGAGAAGGCTGTTGAGTACCAGTAGAAAGAGAGAGAGGCTGAAAATTAGAGAAAGCAATGGGGGGAGGGGAATGCACTTTGCTGGAAAAGATTAGAGAGGATTAGATGGAGAGCACATGAAGAGGACCTGGCCTCGGCAAAGAGGTCACTTAAATACTAAAAAAGAAAACGGAGGATGATGTAGAGGGATTTTGAGGTATAGAGGAGGGGAGAAGAGGGAACCCAAAGTGAATTGTCTTTATTTTCTCGGCAAAGTGTGAAGTGAGGTTCTAAATTGGAGCATGGGTACGAGAGGCTTGAAAAGAAGAGACCTGGAAGAGCTTCTCTGGCAAGCACTGTAGAGAATCAGCGAGAGAGGACTAAAAGGATTTGCTGCCCTGAGAGCTCAGGTGGGCCTAAGTAACATCAATTTCCAGTTGCTACACCCAGTGTCCACATAACACTCCTCATAGGTCCCTGCCAATGCCAGCAGTGCCAATCAGTGCCTATGTGCTCATAGACGCCTCCCTACCAATGCCATCAGTGCCATCACAGTGATAGATTTTATTATTATTTTTTTAAATATATGTTAAAAGCTGGATTCTTTTACTTGCTTCTGAAGATGTTTACCAGTCCTGGTTGCCCTCCATACAAAGGAAACTAGATTCCTACTTTTCTTTAAGGAACGAGAGTGATTCTAAAGTCACAGCTCATCTTGTTTTGGCAACAATGATGGAGACTTTCACAAGTGGATTCCTTTTAAAAACAAGTTCTTTTAAGATACTCTGTACTATAGGAATGTCTCCATGCAGAGTGGCCCCTTGTGGATGGTGTCTCTTATTACATGTTTGATTGCTACCCCTGCATACACAGTCCCTAGATGACTATTTTTGAAAAAGGGCATGTGAATCACAGGTGGAATAAATAAACATTTATGAAGCCCCTACTATGTGCTAACTAGCTGGACTTAGTAACTGAAAGGAGCTACAAGCCACCTGTCTCCAATCCAGCTCAGTGTCCTCCTGATTCCTGGAATAACCTGAGGGATTGAGAGGTTTCCTGTAAGAGGCGGCACCTAAACTGAGTTCTGAAGGAAGCTCAAGGATTCATTTTTGGAGACAAAGAGAGCAAACATTCCTACCAAGGAGGATTGTCTAGACACGGGCCGGAGGTGAGAGAAAGAACAATTGAACAAGCGGCCCTGGTGGGATGTGGGGTGAGGGAAGGGAATGAACATGAAATAAGCCTGAGAAGGATCAGATCCTGAAGGCCTTAAAAGCTAACAGAAATAGGAGGCCCTGGTTAGTCCTTGGGCAGAGGAGTAGAGTGGGCAGACTTGTGCCCTGGGAAGATTATTTTGGAAGATGGATTGGGAAGGGCGAAACTGGAAGCCAGGAATCCAGTTATGGCATCACATCATCATCACAGCATCCGCCGCTATCCAAGTACAGGGGTGGTACAAGACAACGTCGGCCTGAACAGAGAGCCGCCGCCTCTATCTGACCGGGGACAGATGTGTGTGAACAGTATCCATGTCACAACCCACTTTACTGACAGGCAAGACACTCAAAGAATTCAGCCTCAGTGAGAGGGTGGCGTCCATATTTTTATTCCACAAAAGCAGTGTACAGCAGTAAGAAGTTTTGTACATTTGGGGGAAAGTGAGACTGTGCATGTACCTGGATTAGCACCTAGAGAATGCAAGGAAACCCGAAGGAAAAGCAGCCCCTTTCCAAAGAGTTGCCTGGGTTATAGATTATGTAAGAGCAGCAGCAGCAGCTGCTCAGCCACTGAGTTACCGGCTTCATCTATGGGAGCATTTCTGGGGACCGGTCCTGGCTGGGAGAAGCTGGGCACCAGGTGGCAGCTTATCCAATAAAGTGTGTGTGTGTGTGTGTGTGTGTGTGTGTGTGTGTGTGTGTGTACGTATGTACAGACATCACAACTGGGGCCCGAAATCACTGCAAGCTTGGGAGCTGCGCTAGGAGCAGGGAGAGAACAAGGAAGCCATTCCCAATGACGGTCGAACACGTCATCGCTCCAGAAGCTGCCTTGGGAAAGCACGGTGGATGCCCTGCTGAGACTCAGCCGAAAGAAGGAATGACAGAGGAGAGAAAATGTTCCCCCGGAATACAGGCCTCCCTCCTGTGGGCGGCCTCAGCAGTTTCACCCAATGGCAAAGTGCCGGGCTGAGAGGCACCGGGCCCAGAATGTACCGTTCAGTGGTTGAGGACAGCTGACGAGAGGGCGCGGTCTCTGCTTGCTTGTTCAGGAGCAGGGAATATGGGACGGCCGTCTTGGTCCATCCATAACAAGGCCGAGGCCCAAATGACAGGCACGGCTAGGCACCTATGACAAAGGGCGGGTCCTTAGCAGGGAGGTCATAGCCACTTCCGCCCGGGGCCACCACTGACCGCCGTTCTTTAATCCCCTCTGCCTGAGCCCTAGGCCAGCGGCCTTCACATATCAGCCGTCCTGAGCAAAGGAGACTCACGCAAAGATGGACCATCTCAGTGGTCAGGGCGACAGTGTGGTTCCAAGTATTTGATGGACTCCATAATAAACAGTGACATGACGTGAGGGAAAGACAATCGATACCCTGGATGAGGTCCTGGTTTGCGTCTGAACCTCCCGCTGACTGAATCACAGAGTCAGCACCCGCACCGCGCTACAAAAAGGGATCGGTCTTGAACACCTGAACATCTAAATTCTGCCAGGCTCGTTTAAAAGGGCCGAACAACAAACGAACAGTGGAGGTCAGAAAGGCGGACGGCCATACATCGTGTTACACTAAGAACATCAGCTCACACGTTGCCATGCACAGCAGAAATTCTGATTTTCTTTACATATTTACAATTCTACATATTTACTCATCAATATATTTTCCATCTTTTTAATTACAAAATAATCTCAGAGGTGGGGACAGTAGTACCGTGGAGTTCCCGCTCGACTCTTGAACGTACATGACCTCAAGCTAGCCGCCTTACGATTAAAGTGATGATTTAACCAAATCAGAGTGCATGCCTGGGAGGAAGCATTAAGAATTTGTTAATGATGCTAGTGTTTCTTAAAAATGACAACGGCTTTGTGTAGAAAAGGCAGGTTCAGTTAAAAAAATACACAAAAGCCTCATAAGAACCTACTTTAATAACTAAAATAAATAGTATTTATTACACATTAGCCCCACCCCCCACAACTGTACCTTGAAAAATGTACTCCTTTAACCCTCCTAAGCATGTCCTTCCTCCTATGCTGGCTTCCAATCGGCAGGAAGTGAGTACTGCGGCCTAATTTGGTCGGGGTCCCAGCCAACACTCCCCAGGTAAATGGACATCATCCTGCATAGACCTGAGGCTGCAGGGGAGGAGGGAGCTTGTCGTTTTCGACATTCTCCGAGTCAATGGCTGCTAGGGGTTGGCTTGGGGGCTTGATTTCCAGGGGATACTTCTCCACGATGTCCTGAACCTCCTTCGCAATCCCATCAGTCCAGTCGATGAGGTCTTTTTCCAGCTTCTTGGCCTGGCTCATGAGCCTTTCTTGTCGCTCATTCAGTTGAGAGAGAAGATCCAAGTTCTTATACATCTGTTTGACCCCTAGGCATGCATTGGGAGCCCAGCGCTCAGACTCCTGCTTCTTTGGAGAAGTCTGGCCGGACATGTAGCGATCAAAGTCCTCCTGACTTAAATTCAAAGACTGAGCGTCCAGTTTCTCGATGAAAGCCACCGCGCAACACTGCCAAAAGAGAGAGAGTGACCGTGAGCCCGAGAGGCACATCAGAAGCCCCCTCCGACATGGGGTCTGCTCTGTGACCCGAGGGAGGAAGGGAGAGAGGGAGGAGCTCTATGCTGAAGGGAGAGAGAAGGGCTGCTTCTCTGAAAAGTGCCTCCCTAGACCCTTAACGATGGCAGAAAGCCCAACAAACAACTCTTCTTGGGGGCTTTGCCCATATGACAAGACTTAGCCCATGTCAGCTAATGGACTTGGACCAGAGAGAGCTTGAGGGGCTGCCCCCACCCCTCAGAAATTCCTTACCTTTCTGGTCCCAGGCCAGCTTGGGCTCCTCATTCCACCACCCACAGCCACAGAGCTGCATTCTCCTTCCCTTCTTTCAGGCTCTCTTTCCTGCCTCCAGGCCCCTAAACACTATTCTTTTCACCCTTAGAATTTTTACTTTTCTATCCATCAATTACAAATTGCTCTGCATGACTATTTAATGACTTCAAAATGACAGGACTTCTCTCCATTTAACATGTGCAAGCTTAATAGAAAAGCAATCTTTGTGCCCCCACAGTCTGGTACTGGGTCCCTCACGAGGGTCAATAAATATCTGTGGGCTCTAAATTCTATTCAGTTCGTCCCTTCCTCTGCTTCTAGCAGACTCCCAGCTCCATCCTTAGCCTCCAAGTTCCTGCATAACTTCCTGAATTTTTATTCCTTCCACGTTTCCCCAAGACATTAACCAAGAGAGTGAGAACCTGACCTCTGAACCACCACAGTCTCATACCTAGCTGAGAGCAATAAAATATACATTTTCATTCCCATTTTAAAAAGGCAAATGTAAAAGTAAGGAGAAAAAGAGGGATGATCAGATTCCACTCCAGCCCATTCTCCCTTCTGGGGACTAAAGTTCCAAGAGCTAAGTGTCAGGAAGGGAAGAGAAGTCAGTGCTTTACCAAGGCCAGCTGAGCAGTGGCCCCACCAAGACTGGCATTTTGGTACCATGCCCTGAGAACATGTAGCCTCCAGCCCTTCCTTCCTTCCTCACCTGGTTTTCAATCACTTATGTGTGCTAGTAATATATATGCACATATGTATGAAATAACACATGTTAATATATAGTACAACAATATATCTAAAATACAAAGAAAGGAACAAATTTAACTGTTCTCAGGATCAGTAATAATGCAACCAGTGAGAAGTTCAGTGGTGGAAAACAGGCTCACCTCTTCCCAATTCTCAACTGGGATATTTTTTCTTTAAACAAAATCTTTGCTAAAACTATCACCTTGAGAAAAGGCATGAAAAAAAATTAACTCCAATGTTCCTTAAATTGAGGTTCAATTTAAACACAGTCAAATTTAATGGCTCTTACGAAATGGACTGAATGAGGAAAGAGCAGGTGAGACTGGTCATATTTTGCATTCTTCCCAATCCCATGGGGATTAAGCATTATACCATATGTGCTCTGGCTCAATAGTGGATAAGAAGGTGTAGATAGAATCAGGGAAAATCTCTGTTAAGGAATCAGTGGTAATCTATTGGTCAAGAGAAGTCTGTGTTATCTCCCCATAAGAAAAGTTGAAGATTTACTCCCAGCTTATGGGGCTTCCTCTGGTGGATCTCTCACCAAAACTGAGTGCCTTAACTGAGTCTAAGATACCAAGGGAAAGCTGAGCCAAACACCTACCAAATTGGTAAAGTAGTAGCCATCTTCCCCAGTCATCAGTCGGCTTGGATTACAAAAACGGGTAATATACTGGATGTTGGACTGCAGTCGTGGGGGGTTGCCCTTCAGGACAATGTAGATGAGGGTGGGTAAGAAGTCATCAGCTGAGGCTGGCTCGTTCTTGGTGATCTTAATAGCGTTGAAGATGTGTTTGCTGCATTTGGTGATGCAGGCCAGCTTGTCTCGGGGGACACGCTTGGAATCCATCTCAATAATGTCTACAAAACAGACAAAAGGTTGCCTCCAATCAAGAGATTCCTGGATGATGTACATCTTGTCCCAAGCTCACCCCACTTTAAACAAAATCCCATAAATGAAAACCTGGACAAGTCAGGAGAAACCAAGTTCATTGTTTGAAGGGTATTTTTTCAACTAAGGAGCTCTTCTAATGCATCTGACACTCAGAATCCAAACGGCATGTCCCCCTTATAAAGGAGAAGCAACATTCTCTGCACGGATGAGAATCAGCTCTTTGGAATACACTTTCTCCAGCTGTACCAGCCCACTTTATATTGAATTAATTGAAATTAATTTATACTTTCCTTACTCACAGCTACCACATGAAGTAGAATACATTTGATTACAAAATCCAACCATAAAATAAAAATCCTATTTCAATAATCAACCTATTCAGATCTAAACTGATGAAGAACCCAGTTGAGTAGATCTGCAAACACTTAAAATATGACTTTAAAGGTTTGTTTTTCTTTTTTCTCACTATGAACTTAAGTTTAACAAATGCAAATATTTCCATGTATGACAAATAAAAAAAAAAGCCAAGGCCTTGATGACTCTTGGAAGATTGCTCCGGATTGGTGAACTCGGTGGTTAAGAGTGTTAACCAGCGGGGAAGCCAGGATCCTGGGCTCAATCCCTACACAGACTCATTGATCGCATAGAGAAGGCAATTTTTGCTTTGCTCCACCATAAGGACTGAGAAAGACAGGATGTTTATCACAACCTGTAACCACTGCTGGAAAAAGGATGCCACATTTACATCCTCCTGATGAAGACAAGGACAATCAGCGGCACTGGTGAAGATGACCTCGCTGCACCATGCGTTTTCTCAGCATACAACATATGGGAATGCCAGGCAGATGAGCAGTCTGCATGCCCTGGTCATGGCACCAAGAAACAAGTAGGCACCACAGGAATTGAAGACAAGACTCCAATGGTCAGAGGCCCTTCTAGGGGGTTGGTCTCACCACACTCCCATTTTGGGCCAGTAAATCACTCCAGACCTACAACAGGAGCCTGAAAAAGACTCTCCATCCCCAACAAGTTAAACCTTGTATCTCTCTCACTGACCTGTAATGGCTTTTACGACCATATCAGAGACTTCTGGGATTTCTTCATTAACAGGGACACAAAGCATCTGTGGAGTAACCCAGTGTAAGGCTCTATAAAAAGAAAGAAATTAATGGCCGTCTGCCATGCCAGTAAAGAACTTTCGTAAGTATCTATGTGGGCAACTGAGCTTGCCAGTTTCTTCAGCTAAGGAAAAGTAAGGTGCTAAACCGTCTCATTGGGCAACCCAGGAATCAAATCCAGAGCCCTACGAAGTGTAGATATTCAATGATTATTTGGTATCTGATCAACAGGTATTCCCATCGGAGTACTTAGAATACCAAAAGCCCACCAATAACAAATGTGAATATTTATTAGATGAAATGAAATTATCCCAGAGAAGGCTGAGAGTTATTTGCAAAAGTTTCTACAAGGCTAGAGTTGTGCTGTTCTCCATCCTGGTGGAAGTGATAACACTGGGCTTATCCCAGGTAACTCAAAGCCAACAGGCCCAGCACTCAGCAAATACAGGGCCTAAAGCCAATTCTACCTCCCGCTAGCAGTGTACCTACAGCAGGCACATCCTTGGCACTTTGGGAGCCTTGATTCCTCTATAAAATGAAGGAGTAGAGCTACATCAGAGACTCTTCTGTTCTAAGCCATGGGTCCCTTTGGCAGACAGGAAGGTGAAGTCTGTGAATTGCTTCTTGGAAAAAGGTTTTAAATGGGTAAAGCAAAATCCTAAGGAAGCCAGCATTGCTGAAATGCAATATCATAAGACTTCACAAACAGTTCACAGACTGTGGGACTTGATGGCCTTTCTCTATTCTAAGTTGTTGGGAGTTGGAGGAGGACAGGGGAAGAGTTGTAGGCCCGACAGTGGGAGATTTCTGAGAGCCGGAGTTTAGACACTCAAATGGCATCTTTTCCTCGCAGAGTGTGATGCACATGACAAAAACTCAGTTGCTCTCGGTATGATTTGGGTGATTCCCAGGATCAGAGGATGAACAGAAGGGCTCCTGCCCCTCCTTAGACTTCCATCACTGCTGTGGTTGTACTGCTGCGAATGCCTGGCACTGTGTCTCCTGACTCAAGGTCATTCTAAGCCCCGATTCCCTCCCCCAGTCCAGATAGCACACCCACCTGATCCGCTTTTGAACAGCCAGATCCTTCTTCTCATCGTCAGTGGTTTCCGGACAAAACACATACTTGTACAGGCGTGTCATGACGTACTTCTCAATCTGATCCATGGCCTTCTCCATCTTCTCTGGGGGCACTGGGAAATATACGTTCACATCGATTAGAAACCCCCAGGGGAGCTGGACCTTTGTGTTAACATTCCCTCAGTGGCCAAAAAATGCCATGATATCCCCAAGCTGGTTTAGCCAGAAAGTAACGTTAAAGACAAAGGAGAAATCTGGTGGCCACACACCTTGGAAGTAAAACTATCCATGTGACCCCCTCCCCCCCTCCCCGGCAACACACATACTCTCCTACATACATGAGTGTGCATTTTCCTTCCTTAAATGACCTGGTTTTTTTTTTTTTTTTTTCCCCTGCTGAAGCAATTAGAGTTAAGTAACTTGCCTGGGGTCACACAGCCAGGAAGTGTCTGAGACCAGATTTTTAATCGGGTCTTGTCACCTCTATCCATTGCACCATCTAGCTGCCCCAAGACCTGAGTTCTTAATCCTGACTTTCAGAGTGATTCTTCTCCTGACTTGGCCCGTTTTCATTTGTGGGATTGGAAAGAGATGAACGTGGGATACAGAGTCTAGTCTGAGGCAACACTCAAAACCCTATCAATAGCTGGGCTGGGTGCCCAGAATTTAATGAGGGGAGCTCCCCCTCCTGCTTAAGAGAACTGTCACAGCTGGCACAGAGATGCGTTCACTGAGCCTGAGCCCTTTCTCCCACGTCCCCAGGTGAAAGTCCACCAGCACGTGTGCCCACTTGAGAGACCAGCGCGTGTCCCAAGTACACACTAATTCTATCTCGTGGCCGGACGGATTGCTTTGCCATCCATTGGTCCCTCTTTTGCCTGTTTGCTGTGATCAGATGATAAATGTGGCTCCCTTGGATCTCTAAGGGTGTGATGCTGAGCCCAGAAGGCCGCAGCAGCTTCTCTGAGAACAGGAAGCCCGGGAGGCTGGTCCCTGTGGGCACTAGCTACATGGCGGGACAGAGAAGAGGCTGTTACCTTTCCCCCGGGTCTGCAGTCTCTCGGCCACGTTCTGGTAAAAGTCCTGGGCGTGCTCCGACTGCTCCTCAATACTCAGCTCCTTCAACAGAGTTCAGACGAGACACAGTGAGACAAGGTCAGCGGCACGGCCTCAAGCCGCCCCAGCCAGTATAAGAACACAAAGAAGCTGCCCCAGTGGTTCCCTTGACGCCGGCCTTGGCCAAGCGAACGGGGGGGTAGGGGGGTGGAGGGGCAAGAGCTTGCTGACTGGGCAGTCTGCATCTAAACATCATTTCCTGTAACAGCCTTCTGGCCTCAGACGCCAAGGAAAAGCAAAGGAAGGCTCACCCCAAAGCATCCTGCGTGGCTCACCTCAGGCCAGCGCCGAGGCCTTCCTACCCTCTCCTCCAGTTTTCTCCCAGAGATACCTCCCCTAAACTCAGCAAACACAAAGGAAGCGGGAGCCACACAGAGGTAAACTGAGGCAGCACTGTCTGATCAAACATGACTTAGGGGAACCAGACCAATGCCTGTTTACTGAGTAGAGTGAGAGATGCCGAGGGCTATATGGAAAAACTGTAGTTATTTGTTCAGGGCTTCCTAGTGCCAGACACCTGCCAGGTACTGCGGAGACAGACACAGAAAGCTCCCTGGATAAATAAATATAGGCTCCATGCCAATGGAATAGAAACAAATGGGCGGCGGGGGAAGAATGGAAACAGCCTTCAGAGGGAGAAAAGGAGGCAGCCCTGGAGCTGAGCCTAGAACTCTAAGGAGGGACTCTTAAGAGCACCAAATCCCAGGTCTGGGGGCAGTCTGGGAAAAGTTCTGAGGGAACACTCTGGAGTCTGGCTTTGGAAGCTCCTTCTGACTTTCTGGGAATCCTAAACTTGTTGAACAGCAGAGGGGTCACATGCACATCTCCCTGCTCTCCTTGTCCCGACCCCAGCCTTTTGGCTCTGTAATGAAGTCAGCAGGTAACCTGGGCCACCACTTACTCCTCTGGGCCAATGAGCTCTCAAGTATTTCCAAAATTTAGACACAAGCATGACCTGCCTGCTCTGCCTGGTTTCCCAATCAGTACAATGGAAAGACATCTATAAAGAAAGCATCCCTTTGCTGCTCCTGGCCACCAGTCACAGGTGAGCACAGGCCTCAAAGGCCTGTCTGGAGCCTGTTGGGTTTCCTCGCTGCTGGTTTTCCTGCACCAATGGGGGATCCAAATGAACTGCCGACACGGGTGAGGTTCTGGCTCTCACTCTGCCACAGGCTCACTGTGTGGCATGGGCATCTCCTGGCTCCCTTAGCCCATGTGCCCAACCAGGTGCCACCGCTTACCCGTTTGTGGTGCATGGCTTCCAAAAAACTCTTGGTCTGCTTGTAGATATCTTGGCCTGTTTTGTGGAAGGTCTTAAGAAATTCTATGAACTCCTTGGACGCCCTGTCCGTCTCCAGGCTGGCCTGCCGGTGAAGGGAAGGGCTCGCAGCTTTTGCCTCCGGAATCTCTGTTGGGAAGAGCAAACATCATTAGGCTCATCAAGGGAAATGATCCATGCCAGTTACAGTTTAAAGTTTGTGGCTTAAGGCCACTGGAGCTATGTATAACCAGGTTAAAATGGAATTAAGGCTCTTTCATGTTTACCCATCTGACAACTTGCCTAAACCAGGCTGAGCTTCCACAAACAACCAGCAAGCACAACTCTTAATGGAAGCACCTGTGTTAGGACAAGCCGCTGCCGGACAGTGTTTGTAGGTGAAGCATTCTCACGCTGCTCGCTGCCAAGATCTCTGGGAAGTGCCACCCGATGCTTTTCCTCACTCACTCTGAAAAGCCACAGAGGATTTGGAAAGCAGATTTTATTCAAAAAAATCTGGATATCACAAAACAGACAGTGGGCAAACTGACAATGGGCAGATGTGCTCAAGGACACAAGAGAATTGTGGGCGGTTGAAGAAATGATTGGGCCATCCCGGCCTGTCTCAATATCCTACTGTCCAAACCCACCCCTCTCCCCTGTCCAATACTTGATAAGAAAGGAAAAAACTGGATGTAAACCAGAGAGGTCTCAAATGAGCTCACCCATTTCTCAGTCTGTCTGCCAGCCCCATTCAACAGGAAAGAATGAGTCTGGATGACTGGTATACATGAGCATGATGGAATATAAAGAGCTGGGGAGAGACTGAAAACATGTTCTAGGCCATTCCAAAAATCAAACCTCTTCTCCATTACCTCCCCCATCCCACAAAACAAACCCACTTCTACATGCAGAAAAAGGACTGTGATTTTTATGGTGACAGACATGAGTAAAAAAAAAAAAAAAAGACAGAGCTCTTCCAAAGAAAAAGGATCTCCCTCCACAAAATCTCAGCTTGCCAGATCTTTCGGGGCCTTTTGAGTCTTCCTGACAGAATTCTGCAGCTTCCACCCCGCTCCAAATGTAGAGGAACCATTACTGGTAATTAGGGACACCCACCAGCAAGCTTAGAAGTCCTGCTTATCCAGGAAGAGATATAATACATTCATGAAGGAAATGTTTTTCTGAAGAAGTAAATCAACCTACTCCAGCACTCTGTATGAACATCTTTGGATTTTATGCATGAAACTCTAAACTTCAACAAAGATTTAAGATAATAAAATTCAATATCCCAATTAGAGTGATTAATTTACTCAATGAAGGAATCATGTGCCAGCTAGTTGGTGGATGATACACACTAATAACTGGAGCTATCAAATTGAGAAATCTACTTCTCCCTCGATGGGGTATTAACTGGCAATTAAGATGATACAGCATTAGCTCAAGTCAGTTTTAATTTTTCTCATGTTAAAGCATCAGGGCTGAGTTTTCCCAAGTACTATCAGGAAATACAGCAAAAGAAAACTGTACTTTTATGGTTATCTTTCAGTTTAACTTAGAACAAAATTTATGTGTAATTTTAATTCACAATTTGATATTTCAAAGGTAAATGACACATGCTCTAACCTCCTCCCAAAATTTAAAAGAATCGTATAAGCTTAAGAATTTAAGCTTCCTCTCAATCCAACACACTACAGAAAGAATCTAAGGATCACAAATTCAGAGCAAGAGATCTTAAAGATCATGAAATCCAACTCTTTCATTTTACAGATGAAGAAACTGAGGCCAAAAAATTTAAGTAACTTATAGAGAGGGAGCCACTTAGTAAGATGTTAAGCCACTCCCACATATTCTTTCTATGATCATGACATAAGAGGATGGCAGGTACCAGAGGGCAAAGATTCAAATTCAATAAATATTAAGCTGCCCACTAAATACCAGCCTATCTCATAGGGAGGCAAGACCTCCCTCTCCCCAAATACTTCCCCAATTTGATGACATTTTGAATTGACAAATTTTACTTTTTAAATGCAAATAGGGTAATTAAGCCTGTCATGGACATCTTAGTGTGAATTATTCTAAAACTGTTTAGTCAGTTTTGTTTCTTTCAACTACCTGAGGTCATCTTCCCCTAAAGGAATGAGAATTTTGATTGGAAGATGGGGAAAGGAAGACATAGAACAAAATATGGCACAGAGGGAACTTGGGAGGACTGGCTTGGTTATGGCCTTGCAGGGGAAAGGAAGAATGAGAGGTCAATAGAAGAAGAGAAAGAGAAAACCAGAAATACTCGTTTTGCACGTCTGCCTTGGGCTCGAGTGCAAATTGCCTTCCAGGTGTCCACCCAAAGTAATCCATAGGCCCTGCAGAAAGCAGTGCCCACAGACATTGCAGCAGCAAGTCTGAAGTTTTAAGTATCTCATCCCCACTATTAGAAAATCCAAAAGATGAATGCCCCAGTCTTTTCAGATTCATTATCAATCCCTAAATATTGACAGGGGTACCGGTGTAGACACAACACAGTGCTACTCTACACATGGAAGTAAAGCTGATTGCTTAAGCAAAGCAAGTCCCAGAGAACCCCAGCCCCTGCCCCGTTCCACCCAGCACTGAGGAAAGCTAGTTTAGGAAGGAGCTACCACAAAAAGAGCAGAAGGAAAGGCCCATCTGGGGAAGACAGGCCTGGTCTAGCCCCCACCCTGTTGCTAGCTCACAGGTTCCCAGCTAGACCCCCTCTACGCAAGAAGAGGATGTCAGGGCAAGGAGGCAAGCTTTTAAGTTTGCAACTAGGATTGTGCCACTGCAGGGATCTGGGATCTAGGAGGCCTAAGCGGCCCCAGCTGTGCCCTGCCCGTGCTCCTGGTACCAAGTAGGCCCGGGTACAGGATCCTGCCTCCAGGATTTTTAATGTGACTTTTAGGTCTCCCATCTGATGCATGTTGAGTTATTTTCCCTTATGATAGTCTTGAATTAATCCACACCCAAAGACATATTTTGGTCATTTCTGAGATGTAAAATTGACACTCCCATGAATACCTACTTCAAAGAGGGATAGCCATAGAATAAAGAAGCCCACCTGTACATATGTCTTCAAGCCATGCAGTGTTCATCCATCTATCTATATGTACATGTGTGCATAAAATGTTATATGCATGTGAGTGTGTGTGTGTGTGTGTGTGTGTGTGTGTAGGTAAAAACACAACTAAGAATGGAAAATTTTAGTCCACAAGTAAAGGGCTTTGGAACAGTTTTACATGTCCAATTAAATTAGCAAGCCCTACTGGGCCTATGTAGGGTTCTTCTCTGTAATAGCTGCCCTTGAGATCCCTAAAGAAAGTATTCAGGCATGGCTTGGGAAGCCTTCCCCGGGGGCAGGAGTCGGAGCTGGCACAACCTCAGTTTGCAGACTGCAGAGTCAACAACGTGCGTTCACTGATCTAAGCGGGCAGCGCCAGGCGGTCCTGCGCATGGTTACCTTCGGAAGGTGAGGTCAGCTCCCAGGCGGGAGTGAAAATCTCCTTCAAGTCCCTGAACAGGTTATCAGCGTTTCGCTCCCTCCCAAGCTGTCCTTGCTTAAGAGTTTTCTCTTGAGCCACTGAAATAAATGCAGGAGCAAGAAAAACGCCAAAAGCAAGAAAAGCAAGTGATGGGGGAATGAACAGAGGAACCCAGGACACAAGAAGCAAGGTGCCCGGAGCTGGGCCAGGATCAATGATTGCCTAGGAGCCAGACTGGGTCAGGGCATTAAGGACCCCGACTAACACCCGCCAAAAGGACCGCTCCTGCTGTCGAAATACACATGGGTTGTTTTGGAAAATGTGATTTCTAAGACTTCTTTACATATTCTAGCTTTCTATAAAGATAGAAAAGGAGGCCCATTTATAAATGAATAAATAAATGCAAAAGCTTCCAGATCAAAGTACCAGGAGGAGTTTTATTTAAAAAAAAGAAAGCAAGCAAGCAAGCAAGCTCTGTAATCGCATTAGAAATGCTCTTTACATAACGTACTTCACATGCTTTCTAATAGTCCTTTGCTGTGTAACATTTTTAAATCTCAGAAGAGAACCTGGACCCATGGTCATCATACACATCAGCAGAAAATTGGGCTCCAAGCCCGGGACCACATGGGGAGAATTCTACATCAGTCACACATTAGGGGCACCTTGGTGAGACCCCATGGGCCCAAAAACTCTGGGTTCAAATCCCAGTGGGCCTGCTCCTCATGACCAAGGTATCAAGTTTCCCTGAGGCACCATCTGCTACCTTCCCAGACGATCCCAAAGGCCTCCTGCTCTGAAAGTCCAAGATCCCTGAAAACCTGTCTCCATCCTCAAACCCCAGGGCCATCATCGCCTTATCGGGCTTACTCAATTTAGCCTGACATTGCCAATTCTCAACACAGAGAGGTTTTCTCTCCAGAGAAAGGATGAGTGAATAACTGGGCTCCAGTCCCTCAGCTTTCTAATATACTAGACATCCACTGGAGCTCCAGGAGCTGTCCCCATCGCAGTGATTCAGTCTATCAGAAACACAATCTTTTGTGCACCACATTCTGAATACATTCTCCACTCAGACACTGGAGACACAGAACCCCTTCTACAGATCACCCAACACGCCACCTTGAATAAAAGTCATGGAACCAGGCGAGTGCCGGGCACTCGAGTCATACAGAAGACAGAGAATATGAGCTTTGTCAACAGGCCATGTTTTGTGGGAAATAAATTTTTCTCCTGAAACCCAGAACCAGTGAGGCCTGAGGAGCTTGCTTCATTTACTCCCTTGCATCAGACTATATTATGGGCTGGACTCTAGACTTTACCAAGGACCTAAGTTTGAAATTCCCACTTCAGAGTGGGCTACAGGTAGACAGCTGCTGATAGTAACAAGCCAGGTTGCTGCACAACTTCAGGAACATCCTACTAACCACCCTCGCCCCCATGAACTCCTAAGGTGCTGAGCCCTAACAAGGGGGTCTTTCTAGCAGTGCCCTGGATTCCATTCCAGAAGTCAGCTAAGAAGAGATTTCCCACCCCCAGGTCCCAATCTTAGAACTTCCTCTAACAGGATCGGATCCCTCTAAATAAAGTTGAGGCAATGAAGGTGCCACAAATCTGCTGACTTGGTCCTGAGAAAGGGAACCCAGGGACAGAACCCTCTTATGAGTCCCGGATGCTGAAAAGGAAGGCCATGCTAAGACCAGAAAAAAGCAAGCATGGAAGGCTTGAGCGCCATATGCAATGATTACCTTCAAATTACCCAATTCCATTCCTCAACTGTTATCATCTGTGAGACACAAACTTTTAAATAAAGGCCCCCACACACACTCCTTCACCTCCCCACAGCAAATTTTTGCTGACTAGCTCAGCACTGCCCCAAAATGGAGCCAGTGCTCACCCCAAACTGCCTCTATCTGTCCCCAGCACCCAGCCCCCAAGCCTGCAGACAAAGGAGGGGACAGTCAGTTACCCTTTTTGGGGCCACCTCGGGAGGAGGCGCTGAAGAATTTTTTCACCGTTGTCACCTTGCGACTCTTCTCATTGGTTTTCTTTCCCTCAAATTTGGAAAAGGTGAGGGACTGGGCTCCTTGGCTGCTCTGACTGCTAGCAAAGGCTTCTTCTTCCTCCCTCTGGAGCCTGCAACGTGAGAGACGTGGATAAGTTGGGAACAAAAATGTTCCGGGGAAAGGGGTTTCCCTTGTGTCTAAGAGGATTTCCTCTGAACTCAATGATCTGGGAGGAAGCCAGAGATTTAGAACCAGATGCTAAACCTACCAAAAAGTCTGAAAAAGATAGTTCTCATACTTCACAAACCCTCTCCTTCCCAACAAATCCACTGTCACCTTGCTCAAGGGGAATGTTCCATGAACAGTAAGTATCCCCAACATCTAGCAAAGTGCTTCCAGGAAGCAGGAGCTTGGGAAACATTTAGTGAATTGGACTATTTCTTTAATTAGAATACAAAATATTAGCAGTTTATGCCTCTATCCCAGGACACACATTAAATGTTTGACATCTGCTTCACTCCTAGAAGCCAATAAAGAGCCTGCAGGACCATTTAGGCTCTGTGGCAATGGCCTACACACACTTAGGATGCAGAGTCAAGGAAGAGATTGTCCCAAGGGACATTTCTCATGAATTCATGGTCACAAACCACGAGTGTTTCCCAGACACATCCGGCTATTACCTCCACTTTCTCCCCATCAGAAAATTGCTCTGCCCCGAGAACCCTCCCCACCTCCCAGATGGCCAGCTCTGGCCTTCTCTTGCTCAGCTGCAGATTTCCAAAGCATTTCCCGGCATCTCTAGCCACAGCATTTTGCCCTCTCCAGCCCTTCCAGCTCCCCTTTAGATGTTGTCTTCCCCCTAGAATGTCAGTTCTTTGAGGGCAGGTACTGGCTTGCTTGCTTTTATTTGCATCCCCAGCACTTAACTGAGAGCCATCACATATGCTCTATCCTTCCTCTCTTCCTTCCATCTATCTATCTTCCTATGTATCCATTTCTCCACGTTCTTTCTATCTATCCACCCATCTATCTTTCTATCTATACATTCATCTATCCATTTATCTAGCAATCTGCCCAGTTTACTATTTGTTCCCATCTTTTAAATTTTATTATAATCCCTTAACTGGGGAATACAAATCACCTTGAATACAAATCTACATCATTTTTAGAGTAAGGCTTTATTTCTGGATTAAAGGTTCTATACGTCAAAACAACCCACTCATATTTATTGATTACATATTATTAGGATATGATGAGCAGAAGTCTTTACCCTCAAAGGGATTACAGTCTAGCTATTCCAGGGACTCACACATAGGAAACAATCAGGGAACACAACAGAGGGTAGCAGAAAGAGCACTGAATTAAAAATCAGAGGAATTGAGTTCAAGTTCTCCCTCTGCTACTTCAAATCCCTTCACTTCTTAGGCTTCCTTTTGATCATCTGTAAAATGAGGGATTTGGATTTCATGATCAGGAGAGTCCCATCAGCTCAGGCATTCTGTAATTTCTAATATGTACTAACTGCTCCATTGTCATCAACGAGAGCCTAAACTGAGTCTAACAAGGAACAAAAAAGGGAGATAGGAAATGTCCTTTTCCCCAGGCGTTATGCCAAACACCCGACAATCCAATGTACAGGAGTGGGAAAAGGATTAGTTGCCAGGGAAAGAACCATATCCCACCCCCTCAAGCAGCAGGAAGTCATCCCTCACCGTTCAGCCAGTTCCCAGTCCTCCTGAATCTGCCGCTGTCGGGCTTTGTGATACTCTTCTCTCCAGCACTTGGAGCAGAAGCCCTGCCAAGCCAAGTTGCCATAATAACCACATCCTTTCTTGCACAGGAGTTCCGACTGGTCCACATGAATCCCTCTGCGTTCAGACTTCAGGTTCATCTTCCTTCTGTTAACCAAGGAACAAAAGGAGGGAATTAGAACTTCTAAAGCTTGGGTATACCATGGTACAGGAAGAAGGAATAGCAAAATCCGATGGGATTTATCCATGGCCTTAAACTCTCCCAAAATTAGGGGAGAAAAACTAGCAAAGTTGTCAGGTCAGAGCTTACATTCTCGAGACTCAAGAGGGGCCTGGAGATTAGACCGGTAGGAAACCTTTGAGGACAAAGTAGGTCCTTTTCAGGCACCAACAAACTCTTTACAATTCTTACCCAAAAAACACCATTCAGCAATGCCTCAGTGTTTTCTTACTCTACTTTGACTTTCTGCCTCTGAAGAAATATTTATATAATACACGTCCTTTATACAGCAATGCTAAGAGGAAGGCGGGGGCAGTTAAGGCATCAGTGACTTTGGGAAGTGACAGGGCTGTTTTGTTCCCTACAACCACGCCTCCATTGGTCAATGGAGGAGTTTCTCTTTGAGATTTGATGTAACATTTCCTGCGGATTCACACAAGAAACAACGTCTGTCAGCTGGGTGACCCATGAAAAGAAATCAATGAAAGATTCATCTTGGGGACATCATGAAAATAGGGAAGTATATATTAGCACATCCTTTTCCCTTTTTAGGTAGTAAGGAGAAAGAATCTGTCTAATTTGGAAAAGCTGGTTCCCAACAAGAGAGGTGACACCGGGGTCAAGAATATCAACAGTTGTTCTAGCTTTTTCCAGTCCAACTTTTGTGATAAAGACAATGCAGTTGGGCAGATATTGGCAGTTATCTTCTTTTTCCTTGTATTCACTAGCACAGAGTCAGTGGTTAGAGGAAGAGGAGACATTCTAGGAAAGGAAATCCTCTGGATGGAAATAGCTCATAGATTCCTCCCAACCAGAAAAGCTATCACTTATAAAGTGCTTTATTATGAACTTAACTAACATACACACAGAATGGAAAAGAGAATTATCTATGAAACTGTGAACTTTCTCTTCTGAAGGTATTGTTCCGTCATTTGCAGTCCCCTTTGGGGTTTTCTTGGCAAAGATACTGGAGTAGTTTGCCACTGAAGCAGTTCATTTTCAGATGAGGAAACTGAGGCAACTAGGATGAAATGACCAGCCCAGGATCACACAGCCAGTAAATGTCTGAGGGCAGATTTGAACTCAGGAGTTTTCCTGACTCCAGGACTGGTACTCTAGCTACTGTACCACCTAGCTGCTCGATAGGGATGATAATCGTAAAGGGCTACAGAAGTTGGGAATGGGTAGGATTGAGAATATATAGAGATGGGATTATTTTTTCTTCATGAGACAGGAGTAGAGAAGGAAACAGGAAGGAAAGATATTGAATAAAGTGAGATAAAGAAGTGGAAAGATGAGACTGGAATAGCCACAGTTGTTTCAGTGAACTATGAGGAGAGGTCCTCAGCTCAAAGGGATAAGAGAGGAGGTACCATGGAAGGTTGGATCAGAGACAAGAGTGCTTTGAACAGCTGTTGTGGCAAGCAGGATGATGAAGAGAGGAGAGGAATGGATGTCTGTCTTTGGGCAAAAATGTCCACACATAGGCCATAACTAAAAATAAATTTTGATCAGTACTTCAAACCCATCCTCTTCTGCCAAGAGGCAGAAGGTAAGTTTCGTTGTAATGATAACTGCTCAGAATGGAGTCTTTGATTTCACACACACACACACACACACACACCCACCCACACACACACACCATTTTACCATTATGAACTTGACAAGCATCAAGAAACAAATCTTTTCCTAGACAAAGAACAGAAAACCCATTAAAAATATTTTATGGGAAACTATAAATTTCTACTACATAAAGCTTATTTTAAAAATTTTTTAATTTTAACATGGCAGTTCCAACATTTCCCTGAATGTCTGTGTCCCTTTCTGAATTTTCTGATGCTCTCTGTTTATTGTTGCAATGACTTGTGGGTATTCTTTTTTTCCATTTAAAAATTTTAATTACTTATCTCACTCCCTCCAAATAAAAGTTCGCCCTTCCATAATTTCTGCACTAGTCACTTCTCTGTGACCTAAATCAGTGATTTTCCTCTGAGGAACAGAGCTTCAGGAAGACCCCATATTCTGCACCCTTGACTGAATCAGAGATCCTATTCTAAGCTCAGAGGATCAGAGTTGCAGGCCTACCTCTAGCCTATACAAGTAGGCTCAGCTGGAGAGCCTTCCGTGGGCTAAATCTTTGATCCCTCTCTGGGGTTGGAATATCATCTGTGAGAAGCCCCCCCGACCTGACCATCTTTGCCAGTCTTCCCAAAGATTTTTAATAGTTCCAGAAGCAGAACTGATCCTTCTCTTAGCATTTTATACAGATCTAATCTGCAAAACAGACTTACAAAGGCTCTGTTCTGACTTCTTAGAAGACTCTGAAGACTTTAGACACCAAGTACCTGCCATTTAAAATTGGCAGAGCAAGGTGGGATGAAATAGGTCCAAAAGGAAGTAAACCTAAAATGTGCTCTAAAAGACTGTCAAACTGGGTGAGCTGCCTCTAGGTTCTTCCGTGGTGAGAATCTTCAAAAACTTCTTTGATACTTATCACTGCCTTTGGCAGAATTGACATCACATCAACAGGAGATCTGATATACAGGTACCTAGTTTATTTTTTTTTTCTTTTTTTTTTATTATAACTTTTTATTGACAGGGTATTGACAGCCTTCTCTATAGCTGTAAACCTCATATAATAATAATAATAATATGATGATGATGATGATGATGATGATGATGATGATAATGACAGACTTGGGATGGAAAGTAGCATTTACATCCAGAGAAAAAACTATGGAGACTGAATGCGGATCAAAGCTGAGTATTTTCATCTTTTTGTTGTTGTTTGCTTGTTTTATTTTTTTTCCTCTCTCATATTTTTCCCCTTTTGATCTGATTTTTCTTGTATAGCATAACAAATATGGAAATGTTTAGAAGAACTGCACATGTTTAACCTATATTGGATTGCTTGCTGTCTTAGGGAGAAGGGGAGGGAGGGAAAGAGGGAGAAAAATTTGGAGGACAAATTTGCAAAGATGAATGTTGAAAACTATCTTTGCTGGTATTAGGAAAAATACACTATTTTTAAAAAAATTAACAACGATGGCTAGCATTGATGTAACGATGCCCATCGTGTGTCAGCAATTTATAGAAGTGTCAGAAGTAGACCACAAATCTAGATTCTTTGATTGCAAACAGGCTCCCTTTCCACTGTAGCACGCTGCCCTCCAAAAGACTCACCAAAGAGCTGACTGGCCATTCATTTTTTTAAAAGGATTTTTAGAACTCAAAGCTCAGGTGTGCAAGTTTCCTAAAGATGGTAGGATATTCTGAATGTCTTTACCATTAAGACGGGATAAAGATTCTCTAGCATATCACTTGGACCACATAAGGAGCAATGAGTTAAATTCTGTAGACAGTTTCAACTGGGGGAAAGAAAATAAAGGGCATACTCAAACAAATGCCTTCATTTAGTTTACAGTTCCTTCAGAATACAATGAGAGGTTCTAAGTGAGTCTCTGGAGAACCTAGTTGGTAACAAGAACCCATTCTTTTGACTGCAAGGAGATTATCAGAAATGGTGTCAACAGAGGCACTCCCTTTAACTTCTGCATTTCAGGTACTCCCTGAAATATAACTCCTACAGACTTCCTTCTGAAATTCAACTAAGTTATTAAAACCTTCTGCATTTCAGAATAGCAATGTAATCAAGCCTGAGTTTTCTGAGATAGGTAACAATTTGTAGAGGGCAGGATTGGATTGTTCATCTACAAATTAAAGATCGGCTGAGATGAACTCTAGAATCCTTTACAATCCTCAAAGTCAATGAATCAAAGATCGAAAGAATCCAAGATTATTAGACACATAAGGGCAGTGGAGATTATTACCTATTTCAACTCCCTTATTTGCTTTAAAAAAAAAAAAAGTGTATTTATTGCTGTCATTCATTTTTTTGCCTTACTTTCTTTTCCACTCCCCTGTCCAGCAAGCCTTCCAGCGCAACAAAAATCATTTTTAAAAGAGAAAAGTGGATCAGCCAAACTAAGCAATATACTTATATCATACTCCACATCCCCAGTCTGTACCTTGCACTAAGTAAGCCCTTGCTGTACCAGGAATTGTATTAGAGATTTTGTTATCTGTCCTTCGTTCTCATGGCTCATGACCTCAGGGAAGGGATGCCAAAACAAGCAAATGGATTGGACTGAAGTGGGGGAGGACTATGCACAGTCTCACATTCTCCTCCAAAGCCAACCAGGGCCAGTGGCAAGAAGGAGATCAGGACATCTGGAGATGATCCTCACTAGAGAGACCAGGAAACACAAAAAGCAGAGTTCTCGTTCTCAAGGAGCTTAGTCTGACATGGAAGATAACTAGACAGGAGAAATGGGCAGTGCAAACAGAAAATCAGCTCAGAGGAAAGGCAATGGCTTCCCCAAGTGCAGAGTCTGAAAGCTTTGCCTTCTGCGGAAAGTGGCATTCCAGCTGAGACTGCAAGACAGTGGGAGGCAGGAGGGAGGCGGGAGGAGGGCACTCCGGGCATCAGGCCAGCCAAAGAATAGGTCTGGAGCGTGGAGTTCGATGAATACAAGCCCCTGGTGGATGGACCACACCGTGGAGGGAAGTCCAGTGTAAGAAGGCTGGGAAGGCCAGAGGGGACAAGCTGGGGGGAGGGGGTGCATTTTCTCAGCTCTTTCTAAACAAGAAACCAAAATGATGAGAGAAAGGCTCAGAGTCCTTGGGGGAGCCTGCACTTGAAAGAACTAGGTCTCATGACTCCCTACTCAATGCTCTTTACTTATACTGGAAAGTCACAGGATCTCAGACTTAGAGCATGAAGGGACTTGGGAGATTACTGAGCCCAGCTCCTTCCTCTTAGAGAAAGACAAACCCAGGCCCAAACTGGCCCCAGGTGATCCAGCTGTTCCCCAAGCAGAGCTGGGATTTGAATCGACATCCTAAGCCCCCCAAGTTTTCTGCCCAACCAGCACCCACATTTTCAATGCAAACAAAAATCTTGAAAGTAAAGCTGCCAACAGAATACTGAAATCACTAGAGAAGTCACCATAGAAAATTCACCAAGTCTAAGAAACCTGACATTTGTCCACTTTCATTTTCTCCAAAGAACTGCAAGATCTAACTACTGAAGACAATAACTATCTTATCAATTAACAAGTCAATTTCAAAGTGACCCCAAAGGTCATAAAGCTCTTCAAAAAGCAGTAACAGAGTTCTCCCGAAGAGACAAGGGGCCAGTCACCGAATCTGACTAAGCGGAAGGACCCTCAAAAGCAGGCTAGTTTAACCTGAAATAGAATTGCTGCCCCACTTATTCCTAAGCAATAGCAATCACCCAATCTTGGCATAAAGACTTCCACTGACAAGGAGCTCACCACTTCTAGAACAGGAGTTCTTGACTTTTTTCTGGCCAAGGACTGCTTTGGCAGCCAATTAGGTGAAGCCTATGGACCCCTTCTCAGAATCATAGAATCTAATACAGAAAATAAAATACAAAGGAAACCAATTATAATGTAGAGATATCAAAATACTTAAGAAAAAAGTTCAGAGGCTCCTGGTTCTGGACTGTTGTTCTGGAGGAAGCACATTCGCCATGTGGCTAGCTTTAAATGATGGGAAATTTTCCCTGATTCTTTGGACCCTTCACTTGCCCTTTTGACTTCTATCCTCCCAGGTCAGATCTAATCCTTTCTTCCACATGACTATCCTACATATACTTGGAAGAGAGTCATTACTATCTTGGTCTCCTTCCCCTGGATTTCTTCTAGTTGTCAGAAATTTCAAATACCTGCTGTGTTTATAATGAAGAGCAAAATGAGCAGAACAGTAACAGCAATACTATTCAAAGAACAACTTGAAGCAAGTAAATCATTTTGACTGTTATAAATACCCAAACTAAAAAGGACTTATGAAGGAAAACGCTATCTACATCAAGACAAAATACAGATAAATGTATAGAATGGCTATGTGCAGTGGCACACACACATTTGTATCTAATGGTAATCATTAGAGATGGTTACCATCTCTAGGGTAGGGAGAGGGAGAAAAAGAGAAAAAGAAAGTTACATGATAATGTTATTACATATTTAAAAAGAATAGCAAGTTGTACATATTACATTTGCAATCTTTTTAAAATTATACTGTTATGGAAATTGTTTTATTCCATAAATTAAAAATAAAATAAATTTTTAAATTTTTAAAAAGTAAACTATATGAAGTGCTGCAAAACCAGTCCCACTGTTTAAAAAGATCATGAGGCAGTAAGACCCCTTTCAGTGGGTTCACCTTTCAATTTTCTTCATAGGAAAGATTACTAGATCTTCTGGTCATAGAATTATAAAATCAAAATCTCCAGGTACTTTTGGAAAAAAATGGTTTGTTGTTTATCCCAGTAAAATCCCCGTAGGCATGCTTTGTTTCACTATTCATCATCAGATTTAAATTTTAGTCACAGAACAACTAGTGGATCACACTAGCTTCAATGTCTCAGCTTTTTCCAGGAATCTTTTTAGTGCTTTCAACTCTTTTCCTTATTTCTTTCTCTCTAGATCTGTCAGATTAAACTCAGTACATGTATTCTTGCTCTGTGCTCTAAAATGCATGGTCTCTAAAGACATACTCTAGAGATTATTAAATCAATTAACATTTCTTCAGCTCCTCTTCCAGGCAAAGAAATGGACTCAGCACCAAGGACATCCAGAGACATCTAGGACATCAGGACAATCACTGGATTTGGAGTCAAAGGCCCAAGATTGACTTAACAGCCCTGCTACTTGCTATCTATGTTGTCTTGGCCAAAGCCCTCACTCTCTTATCAGGGCTTCAGTTTCCTCATCAGAAAAAAGGAGGCGTAAGGTTCCTCTTAACTCTAAACCCTATGATTCCATCTAATTGTTTCCCTTTTAATCTTAGCATTATTAGATTTGTTTGTGCAAAAGCTTTTTAATTTTATGTAATCAAAATTATCCATTTTATCTCCTGTGATCCTCTCTTATTTCTGGCCAAGAACTATTCTTCTTTCCAAAGATCTAATGGGTACTTTTCCCCATGTTTTTCTAATTTGTTTAAGATGGGATTTTTTTATACCTAGGTGCCTTAGATACTGGGCCTATAGCCAAAAGAGATTAAAAGAAAAGGGAAAGGAAAGGGATTCATATGTGCAAAAGTATTTATAGTAGCTTTTTTTGGTAGTAAAAAAAAAAATAGGAAACCAAGATAATGTACATCAATGGAGGAATGGCTAAATAAGTTATGATACATGAATGTGATGGAACACTATTGTGCTGTAAGAAATAAGGAAATAAATTATTTCAAAAACATTGCCACAGTCTGTCCTTCTCAACCTCCATGAGATCCCTGGAGAAGCAAAAATTAGACATGACCTCCCATAGTCCCAATCATGGCGGATGGTGCCGTACACGTGCAGGCCTTCAGAGGTCAGCACCTCTCATACCACATCAGAGTGAGTTTCGGATAGTTCAGAGAATAAATTGCAGGGCTTAGAGTCGGAAAGACCTGAGTTGGAATCCAGCTTCAGACACTTCCTAATTGTATGATCCTGGGTGAGTCACATCTCCAATTGCCTGTTTCTTCATCTGTAAAATGAGATTGATAATAGTACCAACCTTCCAGGGCTGTTGTGTTTTGTCAACTTCAAAACATTATATAAATGCTAGCTATTGCTGTTGTTGCTTCATGGAACAGCAATGCCCACACATCAAAGTGGGACATCTGTGTTCCTCAGTACAATAGTTGAAAGGTTAACAGATGATGCTTCCATCAATGGACAGCGATTAGTCCTGGATCAGCAATCACCAAGAGTCGAGGCTTCTGAAAAGCTGCCCAGCACCAACTACACACTGGCCAGTATTCCCGGAGGAGATGCTCTTCAGGGCAGCTGCATTTCCAAGGCCAAACATATTATAAACTGCCAGGGGAAGCCCTTCCTAAGCTCTCCTAAGATCCGTGATATTGATACCATCACTCTTATGGAGTTCTATTATTCCATCTGGCCACCAGACCACTACCAACAAAGTAGCAAGAAATTGGAGACAGCCTTCTCTTTCAGCAAGGACTCCAACGTTCTGCAGATATCCCTTTAAAGTCACGATGGGAGCAAACCACCCTGTGGCACCTTGTTTTAGGCAGTGCAGAGGGGACTCTCCAAGCCCATTATTTTTAACCTATGATTACAGGTTTTTTTCTTCTACCCTTTTCCCCAATTATAAACCTGCTAGATTTTCTGTGATAATTAATGGTTAACTAAATATGTTTTCTTAAATTGTATTATGTCCAACAAGCTAATAAATCAAATAAAATCTGTTTTCTTTAAAGGTCCCACGACTGGAGGAAGGGGGAACAAAGAAGACTACCAGAAGCAGATTGCTAGAGGGAGTTGCCAGACTCCATTGAATTATCCATAATAAAAACCCAGAATCATCTTTAAAAAAAAAGTTATATTATAATCAGCACACAAAATACAAATATGTAGCACATTTTAGAAAATTACCCTCTAACTTGGCTAAATGGTTGGCACTTTAAAAGATAACTTTCAGTGACCTGGAAAACCACCTAGAACACCTAATTCCCTTGATAAATGAGTCAAGTCTGTCAAGCACTTATTAAGTGCCCACTATGTACTAGACACAAGACTAAATGCTGAAAACAAAGAACATAAATATTGTATCAAAAACCTTACTTTCTAATGGAGGTGACAATGTGTAAAGACTGAACTGAGGCATTTTCAAGAGTTTTAGTACAGATGAAAGATAACCTCAAAAGGAAGGTACTAGCAGCTGGCAAGATGGTAAAGGTTTCCTTCAGAAGATGACATTTAAAGGGGCAGAGTGAGGGATTAGTACATTTTCAGCCTGGTAGAGGGCCAGGGTAAGGTGGTAAAGATGGGAGATGGAGCACCATATTTGAAGAACAGCAGGTAAACCAGTGTAACTGGATTGCAGAACAGAAAGAGGGGAATAAAGTAAGAGAACACTGGCACGGTAGGAAGGACCCAGGTTCAAAAAAAACCTTTAAATGCCAAACTGAGAAGTCTGTATTTGATCCTGAAATTAATCAGAAGTCATTCATGCTCAGTGAGGGAAGGAAAAGGGCATACGTGACTTGATCGCCATCTGGCTGCACTCCTCCCACTTCCACATCATGCCCTCTGGAACTTCATTATCTTGCAATGTCATACCAACTGAGAAACTCACCCTTCCTCTACCCCATGGCCCAGGATCCATATTTCCTTCTGATTAGAACGGAGGAAGCTGCTATAGAGAGCCCATCCTTGCAGATCCTCCATTTAAGGAGAGTGCCCAGGACATCCATTTCATCTCACCCTAGCCTCTACCCTTGTGGTTAGCTTTGTTTTAATGTGCTATCTAATTAGAGAGGGAGCTCCTTGAAGAAAGGGGTTGTCTTTTGTGTTTCTTTGTATCTCCAGCACTTATTGAAAGGCCTGGCATATAGTAGGCATGTAATAAATGTTTGTTGACTGTCAGACTGATACTTCAGGAAAAATTACTTTGGTGGGTGAGTGGAGGATGAAGAGAGGAAACCATGAAGCAGAAAGATCAAAGAGAAGTCTATCTCAACAGTGAGAGAAGTGTTGGAGGCCTGAAACAAGAGGGTGGTTGTGTGAACTGTAAGAAGGGGATGGATACCAAAGAGAGTATAAAGGCAGAAGTGACTGTATTTGACCATAGGCTATGTGGGGTGAGTTTAAGTAAGAAGTCAAGGAAGCCAGAGCCTGAGAGGCTGGGAGGAAGGTGATGTTCTTGACACTAACAGGGAAGTTTGAGAGGTAAATTAAATAATGTAAACTCATGATGGAAATAGTTTTATGACTTCTTCCACCACTGGATAAAGCAAACTAGAATTAAATAAGATTGGCAAGAGGTGATTGGTGAAGGGACAAGGAACAAGGGATTGGAGAGCAGAGGACAGTTTAGCACGGAGTTCATTTATCAAGTGAAGACAGAGAAACAAGGATAGTGTCAACACGCAGGGGATAATGATGAATAAATGAGGTTTTAGTGTATAAGCAATTAGACATTTTCATTCCCCCAAAATTCTGGTCCACTACAATCTGTGATTTTACTACTGTGAGGAAACTCCAGAAAGAAACCTGCTAGCAAAACAGATCTGTAATTTTTCAGAAATTAAATGATTTTGAGAGTTGTCTGACCCTGAGAAGTGAAGAAACCAGCCCAAAATAATAGAATCAGCAAGATCCAAGTCCTTCCTGAAGCTAGTTCTCTATCCTATGTGCTGTGCTGTATCCGAAGGAAAAACATCAATAATCTCTTACATGCTTTTAAAAATACAAAGTGAAAGAACTGGCCTTTGAGTGTTTGCCCTACAATTTCAGCTAGATGGAGCTGCAGTGGATAGAGTACCAGGCCTGAAGTCAGGAAGCTTCACTGTGGGTTCAAATCCAGCCTCAGACACTTACTACCTCTATGACTGGAGCAAGTCACTTCACACTGTTTGCCTCAATTTGCTCATCTGTCAAATGAACTGGAAAAGAAAACGGCAAACCACTCCAATATTTTTGCCAAGAAAACCCCAAGTAGAGGTCACTTGACCTCAATCACAAAGTTGAATATAACTGGAAAATGACTGACCAACAAGCTACAAATCTGGAGCCATGAGTTCTTGAGCAAGTCCCTTAATCCTTCTGGGCTCTAGTCTCCCAATGTGTGAAATGTAAACAATGCTTGCTCAATTATAACTGCTTAGCATCAAATGAGTGTAAAAGTACTTTATAAAAAGTGAAGCTCCATATAAATATAAGGCATTGTTAAAGTGCCTTCATAATATTTCGTTGAATCCTCATAAACAATTGCATGAGGTAAACAGGGCAGGAGGAAACAGATACAGAGAAGGTAAAGACTGTCCAACGTCACATAAAGTATTGATAATTCTCTCTTCATTGGAAAAAAGGGGGGGGGAAGGACAATGGGGTAGAAGGTATAGTTTGCCTAGGCTTCTCAGGGTCTTGGAAGTCAGTTCTCCATTCATCTCCCTACATGGGCTCCTCTGCAATGCATTGAGGCCACTTACAATCTGGGGGACCCTGGGCTATCATTTGACTCTTCTGATATTCCTCATGGATCAAATGAGGTCAAACTTGCATCTGATGAATTCAAAAGTCCCTTCTGGCTCCAAATGTTTTTGAAGCAATGATAAATTCCCAAAGCATCAGCCAGCAGCTGTGACCAAGATGCTCCTTTCACTTCCACCCATGAGATTAGCAGCCAGAGCTCCTCTCCTGGCCTGCTCACCAAAATCTGACTTCTTTTTCAAGAAGTAGATGTAGTTCAAGGTTTACTGCAGTCAAAGTAAGATTCATAACCTAAGAAGAGGTGGCAAAGCCTGATCCCTAAGCAATCACTTCTGGCCAACCATCAATTGCTCTGTTGGATCCTTCAAACCTAGCTTTCACCTAGTCAAAATTATCCTGTCAGGAGATGGTATCTGCTAAACAACAGCCTAATGACTCAGGATACCTGCAAAAATTAAACAATCTTACTAAAATCCAGCTCCTGGTCTACCTCTGCCTCTAGGATCCAATAAAAGTGGGAAGAAAAAGAGGAAAAGTGGCAAGAAATATAATGGTTTTTCCCATGTGGTCAAAATTCCATTCTTAAAAAAAAAAAAAGTACTCAAATTAAGAGAACTTCCTGGAGAGAAATATCTAATCTTAACCCAGTTTTCCTTCAGCTCAGCTGAAACTGAACCAACCAGGTGGTTGTTAATCAACCTGGGGAAGAAAATATGTGAGTGGGGAGTGGTCAGAGTTTTGCAGGTTATCTTTCATTTACACAATTAAGAAGGGCTCTCTTAGAAAAATCTGTACTAAGTTCAGGAGGACTTGCACAAACAAGGAAGAACCAAAATTTCACTTCCTAAGAATAAATCTGAAAAAAGAAAAAAAAAAAAAAAACCCCACCTTCCAACGTACTTTCTAGTTCACAAAACCCTGTCTTCTCACCGTAGGTAAAGTCTGGGCAGGGTGAAAGTGACATTTTTGTGTCCTACTGGAAAAAACATACATTGGACTTATATGGTCCTCCAGCATTCATGATGACTAAGCTCTCGCCGCCACAAAGTCCACAGGCAGAAATAAGCACTCTTGGAATCTTGATTTCCCTGTCACACTTTTATTAGTCTTACATCCAAAGAAGCCCTTATTTGCTTTCTGAACAATGTCCTAGACTTTTTAATTCCTTAGGTTATTAGATCACAGAAAACTAAAATGACAATAACAACAACAACAAAGAACTCACTATCCTAGGGAAGTAGTAGGCTGCATACTCTACCAGATTTTTGGAAGGTCACAGGAAATTTCTTACCAAATAGCCACAGAATGCTCATAAGAAAATCAATATTTGGGGAGAAAGTAAAATCTCCCCAACAGAGAAGAGAGTTCAAGTATTTAGCTACTAATTTTCCTTAGCCATGATCTACACTACTCTTTTCATTAGAAAGGAGGCTCATAGTCTACTCTGCCTCTGCCTTAAACTCATTCTATCATTTGAGGTTAATGACATCATGCTTATATTGTTGACATCCATATATAATCTGTAATATAATGTATAATCGGCTTATAATAATGCCTTGCTACCCAATGACCTCAGGGAAGTAGCATGAGGCTTCCCACTCCATGACTACTCAATGCTTGAGAATCTCAGCAAACAGGATCTGCACTAATCAATTACATAACATCCCAAATGGGAGTGGCTCTATGGATCCTTATAAACATAAATTTAATCCAGTTTTCCATGTGGAAAGTAAACATACTTCCTATGAACACATTCATTATCATAGCACTTAAATGTGCCATTTGATTAGCTGTCCCTCAGAATTAACTTTTATATTATCCTTTTCAAAGCCTTTGGACTCCCTTCTTTTTCAGAAACTCTTTTAAAACAAGATGCAACCACAATGAAGTGACTAGGGGATTACATAATTCTATTTAGCAAAGAACAATTGCACCCAATGTTCACTTAAGTAGACTGTTTTCTGCCTCCCCCCACTTTTGTGGGGAGGCAACAACTCCAAATAGGCACTTATAGATCTCAGCATCCCAAACAAAATCAACCAATCATTAAAAAGAAAGGAAAAGGAAAAAAGACACAGGCCAGACTATGCCACCATTATACAGGGCCCTTGTCTCAAGACTCTCCAAGCTATAGCAATGAGATCACAAGCTTAAGTCATATATAGCCTCCAAACAGTCTCTTCCTTTGGAAGCCCTCCAAGCATAAAGAGCCTTTACAAATACCATGACGGCTTTCCTGGTAAGAAAATGAAGTCCAGTAGAAGCAAATCAATAGAGAAGTAAAGGACTAAGAATCATTGCAGCAGATGCAAACAAAATCCCTAAAATAACATATTCTGCTTTTAAAAAAAGACAATAAAAAGCAATATAAAAATGTTCTCCTTATCTATAAATATATTTAACTAAGGAATTGAATTTCTAATGACATTCTCCTTCCTGGGCTCCAATGCACTCTCTAAAAAGGAGACTGCTATATTTCACACTGAATTGTGTGCATGTACTTAGCAGCTTCTAATAGACTGGGAAATACTAAAATAAAATACTTTCATTTGCTTTTTTTCAACTTGTGCTGATCACCCTAAATTTCTAAATATGCATATGCAATATATATATATATATATATATATATTTTTTTTTTTTTTTAACCAAATGGCCACTTGAAGTTTTAAAACACTCTTTTAACAAACTAAGCCATTATTGCTAAATAAGTACTCTGTGTTACTTCCAAGAAGACTGAGTTTAAATGTTTTACTATAGTATAATAGCATTTCTATGCAGCTGACTCTTGTGGATTGTCATATAAATTCAGCAAATAATATCTGTTTGCCTACTGCTGACAACCATTATCCCTTTAGATTTAATAGCATCAAATTTTCTCCCTAAGATGCTCTTAGTACTTCAAACACTGGCACCTTCAGCATTCTGCATCACAGCCTTTTGTAATCTCCTTGCTGTCATGATTTCTGTACAATAAATCTCAAGCTTCCTTAGCCTATATTTTATGAACAGACAGTTAAAAGTCTGCTGCTTATAACTTAGTGTGACTAAGTTTACTTAGCATCAAGTTCATTCACCAGACCCTTCACTGCTCCATATTCAATCACAATTATCTGTGCCTTATCATCCGTCCTGTTCTAGTTAACATTTTTAAAAGTCAATAATTCAGATAAATTCAGATAAAGTCACATAAAGTCACACTTACTGAATTTTCAGATGACACAAAATTGGGATACCTAGTGACAGAAAGAGGGTACAAAAAGACCTCAAAATAGAACAATGGGGCAAATTTAATAACATAATATGGTAGAGGTAAGTGTGAAATCCTGCAATAAATTTCTTTTTAAATCAGCCATACAAGTAGAAAATGAGGGAAACATATATCAAAGAGTTCATGAAAGAGATATAGTGACTTGAATGACTTGAAAGCTCTATGTTCTTATTAGCCAAGAGCTAGTAAAAACAGTCTTGCCAGGATGAGGAAGGTGATAGTGTTGATATATTCCACCTCGGTCAGGTGACAACCAGAGTATCATGTCCAGTATCGGGAGCCACATTTCAGAAAGGAAACTGACAAGCCAAAGAGAGACAAAGGGGTCACTCAAAACCAAGCTGCACTAGGATCAGCTGAGGTAATAGAAGATGTTCAACCTGAAGACAATGAATTAGAACGGACATGATCACTGTCTTCAAATATTTAAGAAGCAGCATGTAAAAGATAAGCTTTAGCCGGCTTGACCTCCAAGGGCAAACCAGGACCAATGGGTGGAGGTTACAAAGGGAAAGCGCTTTAGCTCATTATGAGGAAACAACTTTCTAAAAATTTGTAATACTCTCCAAAAAGAGAAAGGACTGCTTCAAGTTTTCTGTTCCTGAGACTTACATGAACTGATACAAAGTGAAATAAGCAGAACCGGAGAACATTACACACAGTAACAACAATATCGTAACAATGAAACCATGAAAGACTTGACTACTCTGATCAAGACAATGATCCAAGATAGTTTCAAAGAAATGGATGAAAAATGCTGTCCACCTCCACAGAGAAACTGATGAACTTTGTGCACAGACTGGTCTATTGTTTTTCGCTTTCTTTATTTTTCTTGCCTTTTTGTTTTTGTGGTAACATGGCTATTAGGGAAATATATTTTGCATGACTTCACATGTATAGGTGTTACATTGCTTGCCTTTTCAATGGGTGGAGGAGGGTGGAAAGGAAGAGAATTTGGATCTCAATTTTTTTTTTTTAAATAATTGCCAAAAATCAATGAGAAAAAAATAAACCTTGAACTTAAAAAAAAAAAAGTTTCCTATTCTTAAAGGCCTAGAAACATTTCATTTGACCAACATTAAATATTTTTTTGTGTGCAAAGTCCAGTACAAGGATCCCAACACATAGCTTAATTTAGGGTCCAAGGAAGAGACCCAATACAGATAACCATACTAAAATGTTGAAAGACAGATGCCATCTGATACAAAATAAAGTGAGCAGAATCAAAACATCTTTATACAAAAATATAAAGGAAAACAATATTGAAAGACTTCAAAAATCTGAGAAATACCATTGCAGAGACCTAGTAATGACGCTGGCCTTCCACGTATGAGTAGAGAAATAGCGGACTACAGAGTTGGTAAGAACCATGTTTAAGTGCAAAAGACCCCACAGCTGTGAATCATAACACACTTGAAGGAATTGCAAATCAGCCTTTACTGACTCAGATGTTTGTGGATTGAAAATAATAAACTGGAGGCAAGAGGGAAGAGGAGAGAGGTCAGAGAACGCAACTGTCTCTCAGTCTTCTTATATAATTATCATCTTCTCACATGAAGGGATCTATCCTGCTGGTCAGAATTAGATCCCTAGCAGGTGGCTCCCATAACACAGGGTCAGAACAAAGTATACATTTTCTGACAAGACCAATGGGCAGATTTGTATTGCTTGATGGCATTGGGAACTGGTAGCATTTTTTTTTAAAGCATTACAATATTAAAAGTGGGGGAGAAGTATTATGTGAGACTGGACAAGGAATATGCCTTCTGATGGGAGGTAGAGTAGGAAAGACATGAAGGAGTTAGAATATGCCAGGCTATAAAAGGAGGGAGGCCCAGGCGAGTTCAGAAAACAGTAAAAGCAGAGAAGATGTGGTGGTAGTAGTAGTGTATGGTTGGGGGCAGAAAGTGGTTCAGTTTAACTGTATCACATGCCTTAGGCTGTAAGGAGTTTGAGAGGAAACTTTATACAGATGAAATTTGGATGCACGAGGAGGTCCAGAAAAGTTAGTACTCTAGAATACTAACAATATACCGACCATCAAGCCAAGATCAAGGATTGAAAATTAATACAAGGAGCAATCACTGGCTGGCCCCCAACTGGAATTTTGTGGGGTTTTCACTCTGATGGAATGATGAAAATCCACCTGTGATACTTAATAAAAGAACAAAAACTAAAATCGGTCAACCATACTGTCTGACTTCCTGCTTTCTCCTGAGCTCAATATTCAGAATATCATTTTTAGCATGGCTTCTTCCTTCCTTAGTTAACTTTCATAGGTTTATTATTTACTCTGTAAAATATAGGGGAGTTGAATTAATCTCTTAAGTTCTGAAGAGTAAGTCCAAACTTTTATTGGGCAGCCCCTATATTCTAGACACCACTGAACTACAAGCCTCATCTAGGCTTCCTGCCTTCAGCTTCTCTTCTCTCCTGTCCTTTAACACTAAACTGCCGAATAATTTTCTCAAAATCCAGGTCTGGGGGGTAGCTAGGTGGCATAGTGGATAGAGCACCAGCCCTGAAGTCAGGAGGACTTGAGTTCAAATTTGACCTCAGACATTTAATACTTCCTATCTGTGTGACCTTAGGCAAGTCACTTAACCTCAACTGCCTCAAGGGGGGAAAAAATCCAGGTCTGATCCCATTACTCCTGCTCAATTTTGTGTCATTTGAAAACCCAGTCATCTTGCCATACATGATTTTATTTGAATTATTGATTTAAAAAGAGAGAGAGAGACCAGAATAGGATCAATGATAAATAAGACATAGATAAATGTGATTGAATATGGAGCCGTGAAAGGTCTGATGGGTGAACTTGATGCTAAGTGAACTCAGAAGTTACAAGAAGCAGGCTTCTTTTTAACTGTTCATGGAATAAGGTTAAGGAGGCTTGAGATTTCTTGGACAGAATCAGGACAGCAAGGACATTGCAAAAGCCTCTTATGCAGGAATGCTGAAGGTACGGATGTTAAGAGCTATCTAGTCACAGCAGGGTAAATGGCATTCTGGTAGCTCGGCATTAGCATCCAAACCTAATTCGCTTTCTTATCCATCACCCAATCTCGGACTAGCAAGACTTGTAAAGTTGCTTACTGGGAAGGCAACAAATCTCTTCCCCTAATCTCTCTCTCTCCCTCTCCTGGACCCAAAGCCCACGAAGCAAACCCCTCATCTGGTTCAGGCAAAACAAACTTCCCAGCACCACAAGGCTACAACGAGCACCCTTTGACACACTTCCCAACCACAGAGACAAGTCACCGAGACTGATGCAGCACCAGCTGTCTGTGACTGGCTCCTTCCGTCCCACCGGTTTTGTCTGTGACTCGTCTGGGAGCATCTCGGCGTCTCTCCTCCCAATCCATTAGACGAGTCCCAACCCGTCGGAAAAGCTCGAGCCTGCCTCCACCAACTCGTCTGCCTTCAGCCTAATCCCGGCGTTCAAGGCTTCGGCCCCTCTAGAACGCCGCAAGCACCCCGGGAGCAGAAGCCAAGGGGCCCCAAGTTGACACACACCCCAGCCCGCGGCCCCGGCTTCTCGGGGATCAGGAGGTTCATCCCTTGAGGTCGGCAGAAACCGCCTCCTGCCCTTGCTGACGGGCACCCAGGAGACGTGAACTATGCACTCTCCGGACTAACGCCGGACCAGTCCCTTCGGCGGCCGTTCCAAGTCAAGCAGGGCCTCGGGCACCTTTGGGCGGGGTGTCATCCGGGGCGCGCCAAGGGATGCAGCCAAGGAGCGTCTACACTAGCCAGCTGGGCAGCGGCGAGAGAGGGGGGGGCAGGACCGGGGTTTTCGGGCCAACTCTGCCTCCCCTAAGCCGGGTGACCTTGGGCACCGCTTCCCCGCTCGCCGCCTCAGTTTCCTCCTCCGTAAGTGAGGGGCGGGCGAGGTCGGGGACTCCGGCCCTTCTCTGGGCCCGGGACTCCTGGAGGGGGCAGTCTGGTGTGGAGTTCGGGACCCCCGGGGAATTGATCAAAATGTTCAGTTTCGGTTGGGGATTCGGGAGAATAAGGGGGCGCTGGGGAGCCCTCCCCCAAGTTCTCGGGCGCCTGCCTGCCCGACGCGGGGCTCGTAAAGGCGCGGCGAGGAGGGCGCTCGAGGGCGGCGAGGGTGGTCCGGGAATGGCCCGAGGGGCAGCGGAGCCTGAGGACCCAAAGTTCTCCGAGCTGGGACTAGGGGGACGGGGCTGGGGATGGGGGGGAGGGGGCCGGGCCGGGGCGGGCGGCCCCGAGGGGCGGGACCCGCCAGTCAATCAGTCCCCAGTTTTACCGTGTCCCCGGGCCGGCCGCTCCGCGTCCCGCCGCCTGCCGCCTGCCTCCTGGAGCTGGTCGCGCCACGCCGTGCCACCACGGCCCGTGCGTTCCCTCGGAGTCTGTCCACTCCCGCCCGGCCCGGCCCTGGCCACGCCCCGGCCCGGCCCGGCCCCGCTTCGCCCCGCCCCCCGACCCGGCGCCGACGGCGGCGCCGGCGCCCTCACCGTCACCGGGCGCGCGCGCGCAAAGTCCGCCCCCTGCTCCGACCCACGTATCACGTCACACATCACCTGACGCGCGTCACGAGTCGCCGGGCCGGGCCTAGCCACGGGGAGCCTTTTCTCTGCTTCTTCCTCCTCCTTAGGGGGCGGGTACGAAGTTCTGATTGGAAGAAGACTTGAGAGAACGGAACTTAAGGGACGAAGATAATCCTAAAGCTGACGTGGAAGGGGCGGAGCTGGGAAACATGCCTGGGAAGAGAGCTGGGACAAAGGAGGCGGGGCTGGAACGCTAACCCGGGAGAGGGGTGGAGACTGGAACTCGAAGACTCGGAGGGGGCGTAGCTGGAACCTAGACTTGGAGAAGGCGGGGATAGAATACTGAGACCGGGAATCGGACCGAGCTGAAACTAGAAGTCAGAGAGAGGAGGCGGGGCTGGAATGAAAATTTAGCAAAGGGGCGGGGCATGGACTCCTACCTGGAGAAGCGACTGAAGAAAACAAACTTGGACAAAAGGGGAGGGGCTCGGAAACAGATCGGGGAGGGTTGTGTCTGGGCGGTACGCCCCGAAAGGGGAGGGGCAAATTCAGGCCCCTGAGGGGGAAAGCCCGGGGTGGATTCGAGGGCCTTCTTCGGTGTCCTCCCTCTCTTTTACCCGGAGACGAGTCTCCGCCAGCTGGGCGGGGCAAACAGCTCCCAGCCCTAGACAACTGGCTGAGTTCAGAGGGGCTGGTAGACAGCGGCGCAACTGATGATGGGGAAGGGATCCCCCGATTCCTGCCGGGGAGGGCAGAGGGGACAACTGCCACCACCGCAGTTAAGCCATGCGTCATCAGTTTGCTATTGGAGAAGGCTCGCCCTGGCCTTCAAGTGTGCAGTAGTGGAGAGTCTGATCACTTCCTAACTTTTGGCCCGAGACACATCAGTTAACTCTTGGAGTTTCTTTTTCCTCATCTGAAAATTTGGAAACGTCATGTTTGCGCTCAGAGCATGGATGTGGCATTTGACTGGAGCAGGAGAAAACGTCATCAGACATTCATGACGTGTATTTCCAAAAAAAAAAGGGGAGGCTGGTCAATTAAGCAATATCCTAAAAAGCCCTACTTTAGTAGTTCCCTATTTTGGAGAGGAGTCAGACCTGTGACTTCATGTGTTTAGGGAACTCCCCAGTGGAATTCCACAGATGCCAATTGCACGGGTTTGGTAGGGTAATTGAGAGCTGTCTTTAAGTGACTTGCCCAGGGTCATATAGCAAGTTGGTGTCAGGTCTTCCTGTCAGTGGGACATTCCCCCCCCCCCTACCCCCCGCCCACCCCAAAAATAGCAGAGCCTCCATAAGGATCTAAGGAAAGAATGAAATGAAACGGCCAGCCTGCTCTCTATAAGAGTGTAAAGTGAAAGCACCCATTCACATGAACCAAAGCATTGGGACCGTGAGGACAGATGACTTTCATAATATTTGTACCTCTGACCTTGCAGCACTAGGCAAAACCCTTCAAGGCCACGTAATCAGAACATTGGACTTGAGGGTGGAAAGACCTGAGGTCCCATTCCTACTTAGACCCTTATTAGATTAGATGAGGCAAGAAGCACGCTGAAACTTCAATTTCCTTATATGCAAAACAGGTTAATAGTACCTATCTCCTATTATTGTGGAGATGAAATAAAGGATAGGAAGAACTTTATAAACATTAAAGCACTTATATAAATGTCGGCTTATTCATAGGAGGAAAGTGCTACACAAGCCCAATGCTAAGATAGAGATTTAAAATAATCAAATTTCCATTCCCATGTGTACACACACACACACCTTAGCCTGTCAATCCTGGGATTTGCTTTTTTAAATGTCCTACATTATTTTTGCCTTTAGAGTACAGATATATGAAGCTTAAAAGTAGTTTCTGTCATCTGCTCTAGCCATCTCTTAAGCAGGAAAGTATTATCCTCCTTGCTTTACAAAGGGGGCAATTGAAGAGCCAAGAGACTGGAAACTTTAGTGTTCTCCCCTCAGCCTTTACACACTCTGAGAGTCAGACAAACTAGCTTTCATTCCGTCACGTCTTTGGGCTTCGTACCATCTGTCCCCCATGCCTGGAATATTTTTCCTGCTCCTCTCTGACTCAGATGCCTCTTCTTTCATTCAAAACCAAGCATCACCTTCCCAAAAACCTTTCCTGATCCCCCCTGTGCTACAGCTTTCCCTAGCAAATCACTGTTATCAGCTACTTTGTGTTTATACTCTTTATATATATTTTGTATATACCTTTATATCTGTACTCATTGTACGTTTTCCTTGCTAGAACAAAACATTGTACAAAGGGATTGTTTTGTTTGTTGTATTTATATGCTCAGCACCTAACAGAGTACCTGACATGGGAAGTGCTTTAGACAAGGGCTTCTTTTTCCACTTGTCCCTTTTCACCCAAGAAATTTTTACATGACCCTGAGAGAGATATAAAAACAATACAACTCAGACATTTACTTATAATAAATCATAATTTTGCGACCCCCACATTCAGTTACCACAGTATAAAAAGCTGGGCTTTAGACTGTGATGTCCTCAAGGGGAAGACTGACTTTTGCCCTTCTTTGCATAGCATAGTAGCTATGTAGGCACTTCATAAATGCCCACTGAAACACTGACTCCACATGTGTCGATTGGTTTTCTTGACAGGATTCATTTCTATCCGATTCCTAAAATGTTGGTTACTGGTACTTCTCTGAGCACACATCTCTTTGGAGATATGGGTGATGACACACACATCTCTTTGGAGATATGGGTGATGACTCAAACTGTGCCCTGATCAGCCCATCTAGAGCAGATATTTTACATCACCTGGGAAGTCCATGTACTGGACATTTTCAAAAATTCTGAGACCTTCATTTTCAAATGCTTAGCTTCCTTGTTTTGCATTTAAAAACATTATTCTGATAAGGAAGGGGGCCACAGATTTCCACTGGCTGCCGGAGGGGTCCAGGGCACACACAAAAGCCAAGAACTCCTGCTTTGCAGCTTCGTTTCTCCACCTTCCCTCCAATGAGACCTATTATGCATGCTATCCAGTGACCAGTACACTCCACTCTGGGAATCCTTTAAACCCAGGAGCTCAGGTGAGGGCCTCCTGGCTGCTTGTATCATGGTGGGGTATTAATGGGGACCAAGCATGATGCAGGTGAGCCATTGGCCTGTGGTTTGTCACTCATGGGAAGATTACTCTGTGGAAATCTCCCTAAAGATCCACTTTACTCAGTGAATCTGGTGCTTTTCAAGTCTGAGTTATAGAAAACAGAAACCTTTATTCAGGTCCCCCCCACGGACACTGGAGGAGGAGATGGAAGGAAGCCAGGTCTGTAGAGTCCTTTGGGGCAATTCAGGGCCGGGGCTCCCGGCTTTGGCAGCAAAGAGCATTAGGAACATTAGTCCGAGGCAGTGAATGGAGTCGGCACCAACATCTGAGCAAGAAGGAAAGCTTCTTACGAAAGGGATTGCTGAGCGCTGGGAGGCCGGGCTGCAGGAGTCCGCTCAGGAGGCCACAGGCCCTTTTTCCTTACCCGAGTCTCGGCAGTCACAAAGGTGTCACGATGGCACAGCCTCTCTTGGCCTTGTGTTCGCCGAGGGGGTGCTAAGATCCCTTCCAGCTCTGAATCTTAGGATTCTGTGAAGTTGGGGTTAGGGGAGAGGAGACAGCTAGCCCCCAAAAAGACCAAGTACACACGCCCACCTCCAATACTTCACTTTAATGCCACGTACAGCGTGAAGGCTGGCACAGCCATCCTGTCACAGACATCGGACTGAAAGGAAGCCGCGACACAGGACCTGTTACACAGTGACACGGAGCCCCGGGTCTCAGGGGAGGAAGGCACTCAGCCCGGTCAGCGCCTGCACAGCCCTTCTTCCCCCATTCCCTTCTCCATGCACATTTCCCCAGAATTTTAGAAAAGTCCTGCCTCCTTCAGCCCCTGGCCACCCAGGACAGGGAGGCAGAGTGGAAAGAGCCTTGGCTCTGGGCTAAGAGAACCTGAGTTCAAATCCTATTTCGAATACTTATTGCCCATGTGACTTTGGACAGGTCCCATCGCCTCCTGGGGCCTCAGTTGCCTCGTGTTTAATGAGGTGTTTGGACAAGCTGGCTTCTGAGACTCCTTCTGGCTCAAGAGTTATGGATGGCGGTGTGAGAGAGAGAGAGTGTGTGTGTGTGTGTGTGTGTGTGTGTGTGTGTGTGTGTGTGTGTGTGTAAGTGTGAATGTGTGTGTGTGAAAGTGTGAATGTGTGTGTGTGAAAGTGTGAATGTGTGTGTGTGTGTGTGTGTGTGTGTGTGTGTGTGTGTGTGTGGTCCTTTCTGAGAGCAGAGAGCTTACAATGTGGGAAGATATTTTTAACTCTTTCAAAATGGGGTCACCCCTGAGTACTGAGCCCAAGGCCGCATGCAGAATGCTCCTGCCCAGTGACCTTGACCCTTTCTACAGCACCACCGCCACCAGGACCAGCGCTGCCAGGGGCTCAGGCAGAGCTACAAACCACCCGGAGGGCAATCGTCTGACCCAACCTGAGCATCCCCAGAAAGCCCCCATCGGGCTGTAGGCCCGGCAGGAGGGCAGGACTGGCTGCCAGCAGCATGGTGGGCCAATGAGCCAACCCAGAGGGAGCATCTGCATGAACGGTGTGGGCAAGGAGATGACCACTCTTCTCCTTCTGGGCCAGCTGACACCAGCCAGCTCAGCTGGGGAGGGATCCAGCCAACAGCCCAGACCTGGGTCTTGCCTTCTTCACCTGCCAGCCAGAGACCCATGGGAAACCAACCTTGGGGGAAACTCCTACTCTGGTCTTTCACTTTCCTCTGCCTGCATCCTGACCTTTGAGAACTCCTTTCTCCAGTAACCTATGATACAGTAGAAAGAGCAATTGAAGACAGAGAGCTGTGTTCAAATCCCACCTTCAGTCTGTTATGACTTGGACAAGTTCACTCTCGGAGCCTCGGTTTTCTCACTTGCAAAAGGAGGGGACTAGACGATTGGTCTCAAGCCTGTTCCAGCTCAAAATCTATGAGCCCCATCTCAGTCCACTGAGTCTTTTCTCCTGGCCCGTCCCTGAAGAGAACACTTCCGGCTGTATGTTTAAAGGTAGGGGGCAGTGGGTCCCAAGAAGTTGCAAGAATTCAAATAAACTCCATTGTTAGTAGTGACGAGGGGGGGGAATTCTAAGGCTCTCTTGGGAACTTGTGCCCTCCTGGCTTAGACCTCAATGACAAATCACAGAGGAGCTGGGGGACAGAAAAGGCCCCACAGAGGAACTCCCTGGAGGCAAGAAGAATTTCCCCAGAGAAGGGGTGTTATTCCCTCAGCCCAAGGGCAGAACCCGAGGCTGGTTTTTCCCCTCCTCCCCTTTGGTGTAATGGCTATAGAACTACAGAATTTTTTACTTGTCTTCCAACTCCGCTTCAGGTCCTAGACAGAGGGAAGACCTGATCCAAGGGTCTGTTGCTAGCTCTAGAAAAAATTCCCTAAACAGAACCAGGGAAGACCCTTCCTGGTAGCCCTCCTCTCCCCAGAAGGACACATAATGAAACACAGTCATTGAAAGCACGGCACGACAGAGTAACAGAGAGTGACCTTCCAGAAAGATGGGGGGCACTGTCCTCACCCAGCATCCAGGTTAGCCCCCAAGCAGGGCTGCAGGGACTTTCGAAAACCAGTCATTCTGGGTCTCACCCATGTGGATTCTAATTAAGCACACTGCGATGCTCTGTGGCGGGACCAGGAGGGGACAGGGGGACAGAGGCCAATGTGGGTTACTGCCAGCACTGGTGTTAGTAATCTGCGCTCTACTCACACTGACATCCTCCTCAATAGCTTGGCTCAGTGTCTGTCAAGAAACGAACACGGATTAGGCAGTAACACCACTCGGAGACACCAACAAGACTTTCCTACTAAGCTCAAGGCGACTGGACACGCGGTTAGAACACCCGGCACCATGCAGGAACATCAACCCCAAAAGGAACATTCCCGGTCGCCTTTTGGATGGAAAAGGCACCTGGACATCCAGCTGCCCTGCCGGCCTCTAGTGAAGCTTCTCTCTAGTCTCAGGTACTATCTACCACACAGAAACTCCTCTGCTCCGCGGCCCCCGGCTCTTCTTGCCCAGTGCCGGCACTCAGCACTTATCATTCCTCTCCCGGGGGCTGGATCTCACTGTCACTCGTGGCCTTAGGGCTACTTCTCCTGGGGGGGGGGCAGCTTTGCACAGGGACCCATCAAGGACGAGGCACACAAGCTCGGTGGCGGGCTCTGGCTCGGCTTCCTGGGCTCAGACTAAGCCACCATCAGGGTTCTGGAAGCATCCTTAGCTGCTCTAGGCTCAGTCAACCAGTCCTTACATGCATGGAGTCAATAGGGATGGGTCAGCCAGAGTCTACAGCACACGGCCCTGGGTTTGAGTGGGGATGGGAGCCCAGCAGTGGGACTCTCTAAGTAGCCCTGACACGTCCTGCCGAGGATTGGGGGATTGGTTGGAGATGCTGAGTGGGGGATCACTGAGTGCCATCGCTTGGCTGTCCAAGCCTCCAAGAAGGGCAGTCCCATAATTTGAACAGCTTCCTTAAGGGAGAAGGGAGAAGCTCGGAGACCACTTAAAATCTTCCAAATCTAGGGGCCCAAGTTTCCTTGGGAATTATTGCTGGCTTACCTACAAGCCTTTGGGGAGACAGTGTTTCCCATTCAGTCCCTCTGATCCTTCAGAACCCAGGGCCTGCCTGAGGAAGAGACCTGAGTACGTGGACTTTTGCTGTTTGATTCTCGGGTGGGTATGTTTTGTAACTATGAGCTGAGCACTGAACGCAGCAGCTGGGAGCATGGAAAAGGATATGGATGGAGACTCCATGTCTATCCCTGCCTCCCATCAGCCTCTGCTGTCTGCATCTCAGCTCCATGGGAATAGCCCCGTGCAGAGTTTGGGGAATGGCAGGGAAGGGGTTGTGGAAGGAAAGAAGGGATAGCAGGAACCAATGCCCAAATCAGGGCTGTAAACACTGGTTTTTCTAAGGCGAACCAGGCACAGGCCTTTGGCAGGTCTGATCACAGATCCCAAAGGGGATGAGAAACGTGCTTGGTGAGGAAGAACGGTCTTTCTAGGTCCCAAGAGGAGAAACTGATCAGAGATATTTGAGGGAGATAACTTGATAAAAACAGATCCCTTTTCTTCACCAGCATGGGAAGTGTAGGGAATTCATTCCAGTCGATCTCCCATACTCCACTCTCTTTTTCCCAGCTGGGTCCTGGGCACATAGGGTTTTATACGGAATGAAACCAGAACAGGGGGGTTGGGAGCGGGGAGGAAAGGGACTAACGCTCACCGGATTATGAAACATGGCTCAAGACCCGGCCCTGACCTCGAAGAAGAATCACAGCTCTCCCTTGAGGTCAGAGAGACAGTCAGATAGCTCTGGGTCTCCCAGATGGGCCCCAGCTAGATGCCCTGAGCCACAGGCAAGAAGGTGCTGCTCCTAAGAGAGGGCCCAATGGGGCCGCTGTTCCAGCTGGCTAATGCCCTGGGCCCGGCCCCCAAGTGCATCCCTGGAGCTGGGCCCCCCTGGGCTGGGCTGCTCAGGACTCAGTCCCCATCACAACATGTCCCTGGGACCGGTGGTCAGCAGCACTTCCAGAGGCCCATTTTTTTCCAGGGGACGTCAAGCAGAGCCGACAGCGCCCCCTCCCACTGGGGCTTCTTGCCAGGGCTACTCACCACCATGTGATCTTGAACTCATAGATGGGCCTCTTGCAGTAATAGTGGTTAACCAGGTGCTTGTCGCAGACCCCGATGCACTGGTGATCCACTGTGAGGCCCTGGGCAGAGAGGTCCGTGACCAGGCAGTGCAGCAGGTCGTAGACATCGGCCACGGCCTCCCACGGCCCGAAGGACACGTCCACTTCACAGTGGTGTTCGAAGAAGGGGCTGTCACTTTCGCTGCGCTCGAAGCGCAAGGAGTTAAAGAGGGGACACTCGTAGGGGGTGATGGGCATCTCCTCCTTGAAGACACAGACCTTCAGCTTGGCAAAACGTGCCTTGCGCTGGACAGCCCGCAGCTGGGCGATCTCCACAATCCGCTCCAAGTGATCTTAGGGGGACAGAAAACAGCAGCGGTCACAGGGAGGGGGGGCATACCAGGAGGAGGGACAGGGCTTGGCTGGGGGAGGCCGGACAGAGGAACAACACTGCCCCTGACAGGCCTAAAATACCAATCTGAGAGAATCCTAAGTCTAGAGTCAGAAGAGACCTTTGAAACTGCTGAGTCCAATGCCTTCATTTTACAGAAAAGGAAACTGAGGCTGAGGGAGTTCAATGACTTGCCCAGGTCACATGCTAGTGGGTATCTAAGGCAGGATTTGAAGTTGTGTCTTCTTGATACCAGGATGCTTCGGAAATAGTAATACTCCTGTTTCTAAAAAGGAATAGAGCTCTTTATATTTCAACAGGGATTCCAGTTTGAAATAAAAGGAAGGGAAAAATAATAGTTTTTATTCTATTAGTTTGAGTTGAAAATTACTTATTTATCAATTTGAAATAAAAGGAAGTAGAAAATAAAGGGGAAAAAATAAAAAAAGAATGAAACCCAAATGAATCAAAGTGAGTGAATTCCCTTTCTTGGGAGCTCTGGTTAAAAAATGGCCAGAATTTCCATCTATCTAGCAAAATAAAGTCACAAAGGTACAGCAGAGACAGAAAATGGGATGGTGACCCTCCATATCTTCCTTGGGTCTGTTTCTCATGTTAAACATAACAAGCCAGGCTTGGGGACAAGGAGCCCTGGGTTCAAGAGCCATCCCTGAGACACACTGTAGATTCTAAAGAGATCATTATAGAGGGAAAGGGACCCATGTGCGCAAAAATGTTTGTAGCAGCTCTTTTTGTAGTGACAAGGAACTGGAAACTGAGTGGATGCCCATCAATTGGAGAAGGGCTGAATAAGTTATGGTATGTGAGCGTTACAGGATGTTTCAGAAAGGCCTGGAGAGACTGACAGGAACTGATTCTGAGGGAAGTGAGCAGAACCAAGAAAACATTGTACACGGCAACAACAATGTTATGTGATGGTCAACTGTAATGGATTTAGTTCTTTTTAACGATGAGGTGACTCAAAACAATTCTAATATTTTTAGGATGGAAAGAGGCCATCTGCATCCAGAGAGAGGACTGTGGAGACTGAATGTGGATCAAAGCATAATATTTTCACCTTTTTGTTTTTGTTTTTTTTTTTCATGGTTTTTTTTTCCTTTTGATCTGATTTTTCTTACTCAGCATGACAAATATGGAAATACATTTAGAAGAATTGCACGTGTTTAACCTATATTGGACTCCTGGGGAGGAGATGAAGAGAAGGAAGGGAGAAAAAATTGGAACACCAAGTTTTGTAAAGGTGAATGTTGAAAACTATCTTTGGTATATTTGGGAAAAAATACTATTATTTAAAAAAATTAAGTAGGTTGAGGAAAGACAAGGCTTCCTAACTTTTTTTGTGGGTCGTCTGAGGAAGCCTGTAGAGTTCTTCTTAGAATCAAAATGAAATACAGTACTAAAAAAGAAATCAATTATATTGAAATAAAGATCTTGTTTCCCTCCATCCAAATTCACAACTCCCTGAAATCGACCCACGAACCCCAGTATGTACACTCAAATAGCAACAGACATCTACCCGATATTTTCAGGTTTGTAAGGAATATTGCTTGAAACAACTCTGTGAGGTGGCAAGGATTATGGTTACTATTTTACAGATGGGAAAACTGAGGCTGAGAGTATTTCAGTGACTGGCCCAGGGTCACACAGCAAGTGAGATTCCACAGCTTAGCCCTGCCCTCCTCACCTTTATAATAGGGCATGAGCCCCAGGAACGCTTGGCGCACCTTTTCCCCCTTCAGCGGCTGCACATCCTCGAGCTGCTCCAGCAGGGGCCCGATGGCATAATACTGGGCCTCCTTGTACACGGCCCGTACGCGGTCCCGTGGAGGCAGGTCCCCAGAACGAAGGAAGTTAAGCACATCTCTGAGAGGGAGGCAAAGGAAGAATCAATCACAAGGCTATGCTGGGGGAGGTGGGGTGGGAGGGAGGGAAGAATAAAGGGAAGGGGGGAAACAGGCAGGGATGGATGGAAGGATGGCTGCAGGAAGGGAGAGAAGGCTGTGTGAGCCCGGACAAGTCTCTTCATCTGTGAAAGGAGGACACTGAACAGAGAAAGGCCCATTCCAGATCTAACTCCTGCCTCCCCACCCCAGTCCTCTCTCCCTTTCCCAGGATGTACTCCTACCTCATCCCTACCTCAGAACCCCTCTCTTCCTTCAAGACACAGCTAAAGTGCCAGGATCTACAAGAAGCCTTCTCCTTATCCAGCCAACCCTGGGGCCTTCCCCCACCCTACCTTGTATTTTATTTAGTATATACTTATATTAATGCTCCCCATTAATGTCATCTTCTTTGAGGGAAGAATTTTTTGTCTCATTTTTGTATTGGGAGCCCCAGCACCTGGCATACATAAGGTACTTAAATAAATGCTCATTGTTAGATTGGTTGATTCTCCTGACTCAATACACCCACTCTTTCAGCCGATCTTTAGAAGGCGCAACTTCTCAAGGCCCTTTGCCATCCTGACACCCTCCACCTTGCTCGCCACTTCTCACTGACCCCAGCTGAGGAAGCTGCCTTGCCTGGGGATCTGAGGAAACCCGCCCTTGGGTTTCTCCCTGAGCATGTGTTCCAAGCTCGAGCAGCGTCACGGGTCTCAAACCCTTCTTGTCCTTCCCAGGCCTTTGCCAAGCTATGTCCTGGTACCAAGACTAGCAGGAGATTGGAGCCAGACAGGGCTGCCATGTTTATTGCCCTGCCACCTGGCTTCCTTCACTCTTTGGCAGCATCCTCAAGGACAGGGCGCACGCCAATCCAGAGGCCTTCTCAGGAAAAAACAAATACCTCAGTGCTTCCTTGGCACCAGGAGCCCCTCCTCTGGCCAGCCAGTCCCAGCCGGGATCGAAGGTCTGCGTGGGATGCCAGCTGAGACCTAGCACTTTCCTCCCCCAAAGAGCCCGCAAACAAATCTTTTTATAGCTCCAACGAGTGATGTGACACGTTGTTTTCTCAGAGCCAGAGGCAGCTGACGGCCCACTGGGGACACGAAGATGCTACAAAGCAAATGAGTTGGCCACATGTCCCCTCTGTGAAGGTGGAAGGCGGCCCCTTGTCTGCCCTGGGAATGAGGAAGTCCTGCTTGGAGGTGGAGGGCGGGGGAGACGACTGGCTGAGTTTCCAATGACAGGAATTCAGGAGTGGCCTGATGCTCACACTGTGGAAGTGGGAGGACAGGCCAGCCTAAGGAGCCAGGGTAGAGGAGCCCCCTAACGCCTTCCTTTACACTGAGCGAGTCAGTCCAGGGACAAAGGGAGTGTCTCTAACAGAATCACAGCTCTTTTGGATCTAGCTAGAAAAGCTTGGAAATTTGGGTTTTTTCAATTCCATACTGAGAAGCACCTCTTGTTTTTTAAAAGTCTCTAGAGGGAAATCTGCTCCATTACTCCCCTATCACTCCAAAAGTCCCTCCCTCTCCTCTTTGCAGAGGTGGGGGGTTTTGGGGGTACCTTCTGTATACACAGCCACATGGGACTGAGGTTTGGGTTGATTTTGCTGAATACCTTTTCCTCTCTTTCTTTTTCAATCTTTATCACAGGGTTGGATCACTGAAGAGGCATGAGGAAAAGAAATATATTCAAAAATGAAGGTGATATAAAAACAAAACTTATCAACAAATACAAGTTTTTTCCTTTTTCTTTGTCTTTTTTTAAAATAATGTCCAGAATTTTTTTTTAATGTGAACCTTTTGGGAGCTGATATTGCTTCAGCTTAAGACATGTTCAGTATAGTCAGACACAGAACTGGAAAGGAACTGAAGGCGTCTGGTCCAACCCTTCCCTTAACAGATGAAGAAACTGGGTCCCAGAAAGGGTGAGTGAGCTAGAGTGGGTCAGAGGCCCACGGAGTCCAGCTTCTCTCCCTCCTGGCACCTTCCTACTCAGGCAGCCGAGCACTTGCGGGGTACCTACAAGACGCTGTGCCATGGCACCATAAGAGAGCTAGGTCCGTGGTCCCTGAGACGATGGAAGTGCTTCCTTGTGTCTAAGTAAATGTGCATGGAGGGACAGCCCTGGAGAAGCAGCAGACAACACCTACCCAAAGTGGGTCCCATCGCGGTCGATGAAGTACCGCCCCTCCGCGTCGGTGGGAATGTAGTGGCGCCCGCTGAACATGGCTGCCAGCATGGTGTCCTCGTAGCGCCGCAGTGTCGACAGGCGTGTGGTGAAGTACATCCCTCCAATGTTGAGAGGCACGACCTCGGGGAACTGGAAGGACAAACGAGGAGGCGCTGGAATGGACTGGAAGGCAGCCCGGGGAACCCGGGCATCGAAGGGGAATCCCACTGTGTCTGACCTGTCTTTCCCTTCCTTTGCCCACGCAACACACCTTACCCAAATAGGGTGAGGGGTCAGACATAGCTGAAATGACTCAATAACAACAACCTGTAAAATGAGGAAAGGCAGCCAGATGGTGCGGTGGATAAAGCCCTGGAGCCCGGAGTCAGGAAGGCCCGAATTCAAATCCAGCCTCAGACACTTACTGGGCCAGTCACTTCACCCTGCTTGCCTCAGTTCCCTCATCTGTAAAATGAGTTGGAGAAGGCAGTGGCCAACCATTCCACTATCTCTGTCAAGAAAACTCCAAATGGGGTCATAAAGAGTCAGGCATGATTAAAAATGACTGAATATAACAACAAAAATGAGGAAAGGGAACTGCTAGTTAAATGTACCTGTGACAGGTAAGTGAAAACATATAACCCCTGAATGTGTCACACAGTCATCACCCCTTGGGTTTTCTGGATTCGTTTCACTGTGTTGGGGTGCTACCAAAACAAATCTGAAAAAAAAATGAGGCTAGTTCCTTAGGATAGGAACTGATTCTTAGGCCCTAAAGGCATTAGAGGAACCTTAATGGTGATCCAGTCATAGGATCCGAGGTTAGAGCTGGAAAGGACTTTAGAGATCACTTAGTCCAACCCCTCCATTTGACAGAGCAGGAAACTGAAGGGACTTGTCCAGGTCCCTCAGTAGAAGTGGGAGAAAGTAGCTCCTTAAGGACAAGGATTGTCACATATGGTATTTGTATCCTCAGTCCCTAATGCACTACCTGATACCTACTAGGTGCTTAATAAATGCCTACTGATTGACAGCCCTGCTCCGAGCTACATCCCTCCTTATTTTCTTTTTTGGGACAGACACGATTTCATCAGTGAAGGCATTCTCTCTATCCAGGCAGATCGCCACCTGCTCTGCAAGCTCTGGTCACACTTACAGACTGCTGGCTGGGACAGTTTAGGGGTTAGCTGTCTTGCTCAGAGTCACAAGATCTGTAAGAGTCAGAGGTGGATCTTCCTTCCTGACTATGAGGCGCCGTGTCCATCATCCTGTCAATGCCTCCAGTTAAGACTCATTCGTCTTTCAATGCCTCATTAGGGCCCGAGGTGACTCTGGATTCTCAAAGGCCAGGCCAGCTGCAGGGGATTAGCCATGGCAGGTGCTTCCAGACTGGGGAGGCTTCAGGCACAGGCTAGTGACCAGATTATGTGTCTGTCATCTCAGGAATGGCCTGCTTAGTTCAGAGGGCTCCCCACCAGGTTGGCTAAGATAACTTTTTTCTGCTGTGGGAATGCTACAAAATCATTTTTTAAATCACAGAGGAATCGGGATCTGGGATGGAGCTGGGAGTGGGGGTAGAAGTTGGGGGAATACCCACATGAACGACATCTTAGATGATGTAATAATAGCCAACCTATGCTAAGGACCAAAGTATCCCAGATCTAGAGCTAAAGGAAACTTACAGGTCACCTGGTCCAACCCCCATGGTTGACAGAGGAGGGAACTGAGGAAGGTCCTCTGACTGGACCCAGGGCTCTTTTCATTGTCCTACACCATCTTCTTCTCTCCCATTTTTCTTCTTTTTTTAACCTGGCTTTCTTCTTTCAATCAATAAACATTAAGCACCAGCTTAATAAACATAAAGCAGCAGCTGGGTAGTTCAGTAGATAAAGCATAGAGAATAAAAGCAGGAAGAACTGAGTTCAAATCCAATTTTAGACACATACTATCTATGACTTTAGGCAATTCACTTAAGCACTGTTTGCCTCAGTTTCCTCATGGGGGTGATAATAATAATATCTACCTCCCAGTGTTGTTGTGAGAATGAAATACTATACGTAAAGCACCTAGAACAGCACCCCGCACGTATTAGGCACTGTATAAATTGTTGCTGTTATGTGCCAGACACTGTGCTAGGCCCTTTCACATATATAACCTCATCTGATCTTCCCCTAAAATCTGGCACTGGAGGTAGATAGATTTAGTAGCTTCCTCCTCTACTTTTCATACCCAGACAAAGGCAATGTGACAAGGTTTATAGAGAGGGGGGGTCTCAGAGCCAAGGAACACTGGCTCTTCACAGCCAAACTTCTTTCAAGTCCCAGCTAAAGTCCCTGCTTCCCTAAGAAGGGAAACCTAAGAAACCTTTGAGTTGCCTTTAGTGTTAGTACTTTCCCTCATCTCATCCCATCTCTTGCTTGTACAGAGCTGTTTGCAGGTTGTCTTCCTCATCAAGCCACGAGCTGTTCCTTGAGGTAGGGACTGGGGTCTGTCTTTCTGGTTATTCTCAGTGCCTGGCACCCCATACATTTTTTTGACAAATCCTTGTTGACTTGACACATACTGACTGTGTGATCCTGGACAAGCCATTTCAGCTCTTAGTGTTCTAAACCTAGAAATGCCAAACAGCCCATTGCAGTAATACTCTCCACTGCAGCCCAAATCAGATTAAGATATAATTGGAAAAAACATTTAACAAAATAAAAATTTAAATATATTAACACATAAAATGGATAGAAGGCCAGGCCCAGAGTGAGAAAGACTCTTCTTCCTGAATTTAAATCCAGCCTCACTTACTAGCTGTATGATCCTAGGCAAGTCCCTTAATCCTGTCTGCCTCAGTTTCCTCATCTGCAAAGTGGAGCTGAGAAGGAAACAACAAACCAATCTAGAATCTTTGCCAGGAAACTCCCAAATGGAGTCAGGAAGAGTGAGACGTGACTGAAAAAAGACTGAACAACAACAAAATTCATAATAACGTGTAAGCTTATATTAATATTAGTGTGAGTTCACAGTAATAACTAAAATCTAATTCATGTTAATATGTCCATATGGTTCTCTAAGTCATCATGAGGTTAGTGGCCCCCATTTCTACTGGAGCTGGGCACCTCTGCCGTGGCCACCTCTAGGGCTAGAAGGTGCCGACCTGCATTGGAGGGGGGAGTTTCCACATTTGATAGTTCCCTATATAATGACCCCATCTTTTTCTCTGTTTGCTTTATACGAGGCACGAGGTTTACATGTGTTTTGTCTAGATATTAGGAGACACCCTGTTTTCCACAGCGAAGTTCCGGCAAGGAAGCCATGCCCCGAGCTGGGGCATATAACAACAATCCTTTGCACTCACCCTCTGGATGATCTCTCTGGCAAAGCGTTTTGCTCTGACCAGCACCAGGTGTTCATTGATGATTTTCATATTAATCGAGAACTATTTAAATTTGTTGGAACTCCCAGTTTCCCAGGAGATTCTCCAGCTATCTTAGAGATGAGCAAGGACCAAGGCAGGTAAGTTATCAGGGATAAACAGTATTCTGACTGAGTCGGGGACACTGTGTAGCCTGAGGGGCAGGGGAAGTCTCCAGGGAGAGGGCTTCCAATTCTCCTTTGGTCTCACCAAGAATAAACACCACCTGCGGTCTCCGCTAGCCCCTTTCTTCCAAGCACCTGCCTTTTGTTCAGACCCAAAGTCCCAAACTTCCAGTGACCATCCTTCTCACTGTGGAGAAGGGACAGTGGGTTTGTCCAAGGTCATGCAGGCAGGTCAGTGACTAACAGGACAAAGAACCCAAGCGTCCTGCTCCCCAGTCTGGAGGACCCGGCCTGCCTTCAGAGCCCCTCCCCGTCTGGGAGGCGTCCTTTCCCCAGATCACCTGCTAGCCCGGTGGCTGTCCCCAGTCCTTCTCCCTCAGGCCCCCTCCCCTTCCACTCCCCCCACTGTCATTTTCCAGGCCTTTCAGTTCATCTCAGGTAGAACCAGTGAAAAGATGGAGTCGCCCATTCCCGAACCACCCATAAGAAGCCCCATTACATCAGAGGACGCAGCCGGGGTGGGGTGGAAGGGGAGGGAGGAGGCCGCGCCTGGTCAGGAGAGACACACCCCCTAAGTGGTCAGCTCTGCACCCGCGGTTCCCCCGGTCATCCGGCCGATGGAGACAAGTTGGAGAAAAACGGACAAAAGCTTCTAATTCAGTTCTCGTGACCTCTAAGACTATCGGGGCCCCCAGCGCTTGCTTCCACGCCCCCTGCAGCTTGGGAAAGGGCGCAGATGAATCTTTGGGGGCTCCCCCGCTCACACAGTGCTCAAGCTGGGGCTTCGGGAGAAAAACCGGATGCCTCCCGCCCATCTGGGGGGACACGGGGAGGGGAGACCCCGTCTCCCCGCCCCGACGCTCACTGGGAGGCCAAAGACCCTCAGGTCCGGCTTCCCCGCCAGCCCCGGCTCTGCCCGGGGGTCTGCCAGAGCGCGGCCCGCGGCAGCTCGCCCAGCCCTCCCGTTACCTCCTGGGGCAGCAGGGGCAGGGCGTGCCCAGCCTGGGTGGCCGTGGGGGTGGCAGGCTCCTGGAAGTCGTCTTCAGCGTCCGAGCTGGACATGGCATCATCCGGGCGACGGCTGGCTGGCTCCCGCCCTGTGACTACCACCATCCCTCTGGCTCTGGGCAGCGGGGGGAGGCGAGGCTGGGGAGGGGGAAGGGCCGGCCCAGGTGGGGTGAGGGTGGGGGCTCAGTGGGGAGCTAGACCCGAGAGCGCCCGGGCATGATGGGGGAGGGGGCGTGCCTCCGCGGGGGCTGGGACAGGGCTGCCGGCGGGGGGAGAAGGGACAGCCAGATGCGGGGGGAGGGGCAGCCAGCTGTGGGGAGGAGGAGCGACCGGAGGCGGCTGAGGAGGAAGGGGCCCAAGGGTGGGGACCCGGGATGTTGCCCTCGCTCCCTCCCGCTCGGGGTGCTCCCTGCCCTCGGCAGCGCCAGGACCGCGTTAAGCCCGGACTGCCTCTCCTCCCTCCTTGCCTGCACAGGGCGAGCCGAGCCGAGCCTTCCCATTGGCCCAGCGCCGCGGCTGGCCCGCCTCCTGATTGGCAGGGACGCCGCCCAGTCCCGGGCCAGCCGAAGGGCCCAGCCAGGGCGTGAGTGGCCGCGGGCCGCCGGGCTGCCCGCCCTGCCAGACTCGGATTCGCTGGCTGGCTGGCACGCTCGTTCTCCCGACCCTCTGCGTCGGCCCGGAGCGAGGACATCGGCCCGCTGGGCTGGCAGGGAGAATGCCCCCTCCTCTCGGGACCCGCAGCCTCCGCTGGGCTGACGGGGCCCTTCCTGGCTGGCCCGAGACCGCCCCTCCCTCCGGGGTGGGAGAGGGAAGAGAAGGCGGGGCATGCCGTAACCATGGCCACGGGATTCGTGCCGCATCCTTCCGCCCTCCGACTCCTCCCTTTCCATCTCTCCCAATGGTCGTGGTCTTGGCCTTGACCTCTGCAACCCCCAGGAGGGAGGAGGCCTGCTGGGCCCTGAGGTCTGGCCAGTCAGGAGGTCTGGGCCAGAAAATGAGGGGTTTGGGCCGGAGCGGACTGACCACTAAGTGCGCGGGTCCCCATCCCTCCAGGACCGGGCGGTGGGACACGCTGTGGCTCCGCAGCCGTGTTCCCAGCTCCCCTCACTCCCAGGCTTCTGCCTGTGTAAGATGAGGGCTGAGTCCGCTTGCCCAGATTGAGGGCCTTCCAGCTCCCCCAGGCGCGGGTCCCCATCCCTCCAGGACCGGGCGGTGGGACACGCTGTGGCTCCGCAGCCAGGGCACCTGGTCCCACCTTATCCCTGCTAGTTTCTCCCGCCCATCTCCCAGGCTTCTACCCGTGTAACTCTGCCAGTGTAAAATGAAGGACTCAGTGCTTCTAAATCCCCTCCAGTTTTCCCGGGCACAGTTCTCCATCACTCCGGGGCAGTGCGGGGTGACAGGCTGGGGCTCTGCAGCCCCGGGTTCAAGTCCCACCTCCCTCCCTCCCCACCTCCCAGGGCTTCTGCCTGGGTGACTCTTTGCCATCGCAAGAGAAAGGACCGATTCCCCTTCCACTTCTAAAGCTATAATCTGTGACCCAGAGAAGGGAGGGAGATTATTCCTTATCCACCTTCAGCTTGACTCCTAGTAGAAGTATATATGGAAATCCCATAGAAGGAGTTCAGTAAGGATGCCCTTCACTCCCGACAAAGATTTTTATATTTTATTGCCATCTTTTGTATTTCTATCACTTCTGTTTCTTCTTCAGAAAATCATTCCTTGACTACTCAGAGGGAGTGTAAATAGCAATTGTTTCTGCTTGGGCCAGAAACCCTGAGGATTTTCCCTTCCCAGATTGTATTTTTTTAAATTATGTAATAGAGGCCATTCTCTGCCTCATTTCTTACCTAGGCTTAATCACTGAATAGGTGTTGCCTCAGTCAAACTGGGACCTTAGCTTAAAAAGGTCAAGTTCTCCCACTGCACCCAGAGCCACCTACCGTCAACCTGATCTATAGCTTGCCACTGGTCCCCGGTGGCTCTAGCTGAGAAAGTGAGGCTGGTGACTTTGCCCAGTCCTCCCTCGCTTAAATCCAATATATTTGCAAGTCAGGGCATCACCTGGTCCTCTTCAAGAATAAACATAATAAACATTCATCGCTAGGACAACAAATGCTCATTGAATTGCATCCCAGCTGGAACCTCTTTCTGCTTCTGAAACTGATTTTTTTGCTGCCTCCCCCAAAAGTTGCCAATATCATCTGCTGGGCTGCTTTTTCTGTTGAGCTTTGAGTTGCTAGTGTTATCTGTTGGGTTGTTTTTTAATCTTATTTTTAGTTATATCTTTTGTCTTTTCATCACCTTAATTTTTAAAAATTTACCCCACATCCTTGCCTACGAGATCTGTTTTGAATAAAGATTTGTGATTTTTTAAGAGCTGGGGAAAGCACTTCCTGCTGGGGAATTCTCTCCGCTGGGCTGCCATCTTTTGCTTCTGCTGGATCACAACTACTATGTAATCTCTTCCCCACAAAGGAAGAGACGTTTTGTGCATCTGGCCCATGGCATCACAGTTACTTCGGTTCTTTGATGAATCAGACCCAAAGCTAGCACCCAGCCAGGTAGCAAAATGCCCCTAGGCCGAGTCTATCTTTTGTGCTACATCATTTCCTGCCAGATGCTACTACCGCAAATATGCTTGCTATTTGGGTTGAGGTGAGAAAATTCTTTTTAACTCCTCTCTTTTAACCCAGCTAGCATTGGATTCTTGCGAATTGGAACTTCATTTAGCAGACTAGTGAGGCAGGGTGGATCAAGTGATTTTTGTCCTATATTCCTAATGGAACCAAAAAATACTGTTCATACAGAGAGAAATATACACATGCACAATGCACATATATAATCCATATCCACATACAGATATATACAGGCTATCCCAAAAGTCAGTTTTAAGACAGGCAGTTTTAAGCTTTTAATTATCAGAACGACTTTTGAGGGTATCCTGTACATAAACAATTTTTGTCAGTCTTTATTATACTAATTTTTTTAAGAAGCTGAAAACTTCTTCACTGGCCCTAGACAACAGGACCGATTGGACCCTAGTCATGGGATTTAAGAAGGCTGTGAAGTTCAGTGTCCAAGTTGTTATTAGGGTAACCAATAAGCACAATCATTTCCCTAAGGATAATGTAAGGGATAAAGTGGAGAGAAAATTGTCAATCAAGTTTATTGGTTTATCAAATTATGGAGGATGGTAGGAGCATATTATAGGAGGTCAATAGATTATGGTAATGAGGACTGGGAGAGGGTAGTATAATTGAATGGTATGAAACACCCAAGGAGAAGAGGTTGTTGAGTGATGGTGGTATAATTTGAGTTTGAAATCAATTTTGGGGAGAAGGAATCCTGTGAGTGGGGTGATATGAGAGAGGCGCCATTAGTGGGGATGGTTTTTTTTTCCTATTTATTTAGTTTTAATACATATTGCTTTATGGGAGAGAAAAAAATTAGAGCAAAAGGAAAAAAAATCCATGGGAGAGACTTAAAAAATAGAAAAAAGAAGTGAACATAGCATGTGTTGATTTACATTCAGTTTCCTTAGTTCTTTTTCTGGATGCAGATGGCATTTTCTGTCCAAAGTCTGCTGGGATTGCTTTGGATCACTGAACCACTGAGAAGAACCAAGTCTTTCATAGTTGGTCATTGCATATTATTGCTATTATCGTGTACAATATGTTCCTGCTCTGCTTGTTTTGCTCAGCATCAGTTCATGGAAATCTTTCCAAGCCTTTCTAAAACCATTTTTAATAGAACAATTAATATTCCATTACCTTCATGTACCACAGTTTCATGTTCAGCCATTCCCCAATTGATGGGCATCTACTCATTTTCCAGTTCTTTGCTACCACAAAAAAGCTTCTACAAATATTTTTTGCAATATGGGTCCTTATCCCTCCTTTATGATTTCCTTGGGATACAGATCCAGTAATGGCAATGTTGGGTCAAAGGGTAGGCACAGTTTTATAGCCTTTTGGGCATAGTTCCAAATTGCTCACCAGAATGGTTGGATCATTTCACAACTCTAATGGGGGTGTTGATGAATTCATTATCCAAAGAGGAGAGCCAGATTTCAGTCATTTCCAGAAAACAGAATGAATATGAGATGAAGGATGAAGGACATTTTATTTACAAAAAAAGCAAGAAAAGGAAAAAAGGGTTTTATCATGATTTTTTTACGTTGTGATCCCCTTTGCTGTATGGTGAAGGACATATCCCCTTCTCAGAATATAAATTCATGAAATAAAATATATCAGATTATAAAGGAAAGTGTAATATGGAAATACAGTTAACAAAAAATTGTTTAAAAATTAGATTTCAAGATTCCCAAATTAAGAACCTCTGGTTTGGTGAAACAAAAGAGCTAGACTAAGAATCAAAAAAAATCTAGGTTTAAATTCTGCCATTGACATTTGCTTGCATTGGGACCACAGGCAAGTCATTTTAACTTCTGAGTCTCAGTTCCTTCATTTGTAAAATGTTGGTAATAATACCTTAGCAGCTGCTTCACAGATCAGGCTCAAATGGGATAACATGTGTAAAGGACTTTAGAGACCTGAAAATGCCAAGAAAAAGTTAGCTTCTAGCCAATAGAGTAGAGATGCAGAAGGTCACAGTAGAAGTGTCCAAGACAGAAAACTATAAATCACCCAGCTAAGGTATCTGATCATGGATGGGACAGTAGAAAGAGATCTGAACTTGGGTTCAAAAAACCTACACCTGAATCCAGGTTCTACTGCTCACTGCTAGAATTACCCAGAGGAGGGTGCTTCGTTTCTCTGGGCCTCAGTTTCCTCATCTGTAAAAGGGGGGAGGATTAGACAAAATGATTCCTGCAATCTCTTCCAACTCATTATATATATGAATCTATAATGGAAAGGACTAGGAGGCTGCTATTGGGGGGCAGTCCTACCTTGAGGAAGCTGGGAGGATGCTAGGAAGGGAACAGGGAACCAGACTGGAAAAACAAAACAAAGTCAGTCATACAGTAGATATCTGTGTCAAGAAGAGGAATCTAGAAGCAAGAGTCTTAGCTTCCTGATGTCTTGTGGTGAGAAAAAGGGTCCCTGAGGGGTGAGGGGCAAGAAAGTGTCTCAAAGTGTTAGCCTAAAGCCAAGGCAGCCTATAACTGATGGATCTCCTTTGCTTCTAGGAACTAAGGGCCCCACTGTAATCCATCCCTTAAAGTAGGGGTTCTTAATCTGGGTTCTATGAGCCATATGTGTGTGTGTGTGTGTGTGTGTGTGTGTGTCTGTAAATTGATATAAATAAAATATACAATAAATATATCCACATATAATATTAATATATAATTTGATAACTGTATTTCAATAGAAATGATTTTCTCTCTAATCCTATATTTTAATTGATGCATTTAAAAACATTCTTCTGAACTTTCACCAGACTGCCAAAGGAACCCATGATACCAAAAAAAAAAAAAAAAATTGGTTAAGAAGCCTTGGTTTAAATGAGTGTATATGAACAAAAGAATTCATCCTTCCTTCTTTCCCTTCAGGATGTACTACAGCTTACACATCTAGGATTCTCCCTTGCCTATGTTCTTAGGCTTAGAGTACACATAAACCCTGTGGTAGCAAAGAATTGGAAAATGAGGAATAAGTAAATACAAAAACAAATCAATTAAAACTAGCAAGTATTTAACAAGTGTCCAATTATATAGTAAGTACTGTGTTACATGCTGGGGATATAAAGATAAAATTGTCCCTGCCCTCAAGAAGCTTATACTATATAAATAGGAAGAGCTGACTTCCTGGTGATCTGCTATTGGTACACAGGAAAGGGGAGGTTCTAAGCAGACTGCTGAGCACACCTAACGACAGATAAACAATCCTTGGGTGGAAAATGATGTATAGTTGGAAAGAAACTCACAGAAGCGATTTAATATATTTATAATGTGGTTTAATATGTTCATTTTACAGATGAGAAAACTGTGACTCAGAGAACTTAAACGTCCACCCAAGATCACATAGCTAGCATGTGTCAGAACTCTTTGTGACTCTAAGGCCAGTGCTAGATAATTATCCACCATATCAGGCTGTCTCTCAAGCAGTTGAACAGATAGTGAAGAGGAAGGGAGGCTCTCTGGGCCTGGGTTTGTTCTAAGATAAAACTAGAGATAACAAGAATAAGAGCTATTATTATTATAATTATAGTTCTAGGGAGATGATAATAATATTCCTTTTAGATTTCTAAGACTCATGATTTCATCTGTGCAGTTCTCTTTCCAGGGATTATGATCAGATTATGACCCCAGTTTGACAAATATGAGTCATTACAACTGAATCAATTTATCAGCTTGGCTTTTCAATAACCAGTCTCTTTGAACTTAGCTAGATTTTTATAAAATCAGACCAGTCCGTTGCCTTTGCCTTCCCACCTACCTTCTCCCCTCCAAACCATCAATTCAAAGTTTTTCCAGTTTAGTAGAAGACCTGCTGAAGTTTGTACTCTGAGAGCCTTTAAAGGGCCCAGGGTCACCTCTACACTAACATAACTGGTCCATGGTCCTAGGTTCTAGGGAACTTTGGGGTGAATGTCACAAAACTTGAAGTGGGATGTAATATAAAAAGATCAGTGGCTTTGGAGCCATAGGACTCAAGTTTAAAATTCACCCGGGTGATCTTTTTCCTAGGCCTCTGTTCCCTTCTCTGGAAAAGGAGGAGATACTATCATAAGGTTCCTTGAAGTTCTAGGATCTTTTAATAGGGGAATAATTACAAGAGCTGTCATTTATCTATTACTTTAAAATTTATGGGCAGCTAAGGGATGTCATAGTGTATATTGTGCCAGACCTGGAGATAGAAGAATCTGAGTTAAAATGTGACCTCAGACAGTTACTAGCTGTTTGACCCTGGGAAAGTCTGGAGAAGGAAATGGCAAAACACCCCAATATCTCTGCCAAGAAAATTCTAAATGGGGTCACAATGAATTAAGACAACTGAAAAAACCCAACAACAACAAAGTTATCAGTGGCATGAAGGGTAGAAGGGAGCAAAAGAAAATTGAAGGTGTAGAGCAGTGAGGAGGCATTACAATAACCCAGGAAGACATGGAGATAATGTTAGTAGGCCTCATTGTGAGAAACCAGAGTATCTTTTTGTACCTCCAATGCTTAGCAAATGTTTATTGAATGAATGAATGCGCTAAAAGGGATCTCTAGCCTATCTGGGTTCACATAAAGTAGATTGGGGCCAGGTTTTATATGACCAAGAATTTCTCCATTACTTGGTCAATATTCTGAAGATAGTATTAAATATGTCCAGCAAGAGTGAAGCAAGCAGAACCAAGAGAACACTGTACAGAGCAACAACAAGATTTTGTGATGGACTTGGCTCTTCTAAACAATGAGGTTATTCAAGGCATTTCTAATAGACTTGGGATAGAAAATACCATCTACATCCAGAGAGACAACTACAGAGACTGAATATCAATCGAAAACAATATTTTCACCTTTTTGTTTATTTTCTTTCTCATGGTCCTTCTCCCCGCCCAGTTTCAATGTAATTTTTCTTTTCTTTTTTTATTGAAGATTTTATTTTGAATACACATACAAGGATATTTTTTTCAACACTGACTCTTGAAAAACCTTATATTCCAATTTCCCCTCCTTCCCCACCTCCTCTAGGTGGCATGTAATCCAATATATGTTAAACATGGTAAAAATGTATGTTAAATCCAAAATAGTCATACATATTTGTACAACTATCTTGCTGAACAAGAAAAATCTGATCTGATTTTTCTTGCACCACATGACAAAGTATGGAAATATGTTTAAAAGAATAGCACACATTTAACCTATATCAGATTGCTTACTGTCTTGGGGAAGGAGGAGAAAAGAAAAGAGGAAAAATTTGGAACACAGTTTAAAAAAATTGAATGTTGAAAACTATCTTTACATATATTTGGAAAAATAAAATACTATTAGAAAAAAATAAAAAAAATTGTCCAGCAAGTTACCTAAATAATGTACATCATGGGAATTAGTATCCAGGCATTCAGGGACCACCCCACATTCTACCATTCTCTGGGGGCACATTATTTTCCAGGAAGGAAAACTATGTCTTTCAACAGTGAAGATGCCAGAAGCCTCCTAAAACGGTTTCCTTTGAAAATAATAAATTACATTTATATGACATTTTGAGATTTACAAAAAATGTTTTACATACATTATGTCATTCTATCCTTGTCATTTGGTCAGATTAGGCCTCTTCCTCTTAGAGGAAGGCATGTAGACAGAAGCAACTAGATTGATTCATGAGCTCACACATAATTAGTTTAATAGTCAAGATTCTGTAAATTCCTGGGGGCATAATCATAATATAACTGTCAATCACCCACAATTCCTGTCTTCTGGGCCCTTATCAAGGGTCTAGGTTCTGACAAGATTTAAGAATCAGCATCCCAGCAGATTGTGACATAGAAGTTAAGTTAATGAATCTTCTTTTTAAGTCATTCTGTCAACCTGTGCCAAGCACTTTTGATGTCTAGTATTTCTTTTGTATTTAGGAATAAAATAGCTGATTCATATTGAATGACTACTTGATTCCCTTTTTACTTGGGGGGATAGGGGAGAGCCAAAATGGTGGAATACAAAACGCCTTTTTTCCCCCCTTAGCTCCTAAGTACACCTCTTCTCCAATAATACTGAAAATGCGCCAGAATGAATTTTCAACAGAAAAGTCAAGACAAGTTACAGTGAGTCATTTGAGTTATGAAAGCAGTAGAAGAATATAAAAGGACAGATGTTCAGACCAGATACCAGCCTATATCCCTTTAGAAGTGAGAAGAACTCAACACTGTCATAGAGCCCAGAAACAAGATGATTGGAAGAGAAAGAAACAAAAGAAAGAACCAACCATAAAAAACCACTATCATGACAAGGAAGGTAAAGATGCAAACACAGAAGAAAATGACTTGAAAACATCTACGAAAACATAAAGAAAAAATGAAGATTGGAGCCAAACTCAATAAGAATTTCTAGAAGAGTTAAAGTATTAAAAAGAAGCTAAAATGATTTACAAACCAATAAAGAGCAGTAGAAGAAAGAATGTGAAAAGAGGCAAGTGTAATGGGCTGAAGCTTGAGCTGATGCACTGAGGTCCCAAGCACATGAGGCTACATAGTAATTGGACCATACTCTATTAATATATATACTTGGAGAAAGAATGGCCCCCGCCCACTCTTTGTGCAAGTCCTGATGTGTTGTATAGGAAATGACGATTTTGGTGGGTGGAGGTAGGGGAGGGGAAAGGGAAGCGGAAAGAGAGACTGCTGGCTGGCGTCTTGTCACAGCTGCTCGCATTGCTATCGTGAAGGCCCTTCATCTCTGATCCCCCTCTGCTAGCTGGCTTCCTGTCGCAGCTGCCCATATTGCTATTGCAATCCCCCCTCACCTCTACTGAGAATAAAGATTGAAGATTTCCCCCTTAACCTGAATTCCTGACTCCGGCTGATTTTAAATACGCGGTCATCACAGGCAAGAGCTGGCAAAGAAAGATTAAAAAAAAGAATTGGAAAAAGTTACAAAACCTTATTAAAGAAAATAACTCTTTGAATATTAAAATTGGCCACATGGAAGCTAATAATCCATGAGACATTAAGAAATAAAATAAAATAAAATGATGGGAAAAGTAAAAAACTAAAATATCACAGAGGAAAAATAGTTGACTTAGAAATAGGTTGAGAGATTTATTTAAGAATCATTGGACTACATGAAACACAGACAAGAAAAGAGTCCAGGGCACCTAGCTGGCACAGTGGATGAAGCACCAGTTTTGAAGTCAAGAGGACCTGAGTTCAAATCTGGTCTCAGACACTTAACACTTCCTGGCTGTGTGACCCTGGGAAAGTCACTTAACTCCAATTGCCCCAGCACAAAAAAAAAGAATCTAAACACATTTTTAAAGAAATTATAAAACTGCCCAGATATGTTAGAAACAGAAACAAATTTTTTTTATTAAATGAAAGAATCCACTGTTCATCTCCTGAAAGAAATCCAGGAAGACTTCCAGGAATATTATAGCCAAAATCCAAAGCTCTCAGGTCAAAAAAAAAAAAAAATACTGAAGGCAGTCAAAAGGAAAGAATTTAAGTTCTGTTAAACTACAGTAGGGATCACATAAGCTTTAGCAGCTACCACTATAAAGAAAAAGAGAACATGGAATATGATATTCCAAAAGGCAAAGCATCTCAGATTACAACAAAGAATAATCTGCCCAGTAAATGTGAATATAATCCAATGAGAGGAAAATGGATATTTAATGACATAAGAGGACTTTTAAAAGGATTCCTCCTCAAAAGACAGAGCTGAATAGAAAATTTGACATTTATACATAGAACTCAAGAGAAGCATAAAAGTAAACAGGAGTGAAAAACCATAAAATACTAAACAAGGTCAAATTGTTTACATTTTTATATGAGGAGACGATACATGTAAACTCTCAGAATCTTATCATCAGGAAGAGTCTTAGAGGGAGTCTACTTAGAGGGACTTAGGATAAGACAAAAACATAAGCTTTATTTTTTTTTCTTTTTGTTTGTTTATTTATTTTTATTATAGCTTTTTATTTATAAGATACATGCATGGGTAATTTTTCAACATTGACCCTTGCAAAGCCTTCTGTTCCAACTTTTCCTCTCCTTCCCCCCATCCTTTCTCCTAGATGGCAGGTAGTCCCATACATGTTAAATATGTTAAAGTATATCAAAAACATAAGCTTTAAATAATTTGTCCCAGATGCGTCAGAGTTGGATTTTAATAAGTTAATGAAAGTGAGAAAAGAGAGCCTACCCTGCTTCTCATTAGAGGCTAGGTTTTCCCCAGACTAAAACTGGTCAGAGCCACATGCCTCACAGGACAGAGGAGCTTCAGGGAGACACAATGGAGGCAATGTTTCAGTTCCATGGTCCTAGAAGCCATCAATAGAAAACATGACATTAAACACAGAATTCAAGAGAAGCATAAAAAAGTAAATGAGTGAAAAATGAAGAACTAAACAAGGAGAAATTGCCCTACCATCAATAAATAATAGTTCGATCAATTAACTGTGGGGCTATCATCAAAATTCTTCACTGGATCAGAGGAAATAATCCATATTTAGGATGTGATATAAGTACTATGATTATTATCATTATCATCATTTTACAGATGAAGAAATCGCCTTTCCCAAAGTCGCACACAACTGTGCCAGAGCTAGGATTTCAAACCAGGTCTTGCTCAGTTTGTCCAGCACTCTTTCCACTATCCCACATGACCCCAAATGAGAGCCACATGTGATTTTGAGAGGCCGTCTGGGGAAAGATGAAGCTGATAGGAGAGGAAAGTAGCTGCCTCCTTCCTCCCCACCCTCCAACCCCTAAAGCCAGGTTATTCAAGAATGTAGGAAAAAAAAATTCCAGAGATATATGGCGAGGATGAAGCAAGGTCACCAACAATATGTTTCCAATCATGGTTTGGTTTTTTAGCTTTTCCTTTATGTCGTTCATTTCCTTTAGGGATGGAATTTCCCGCTTGATTCTGTTTATATGTTGGCCAGAAACGTGGAGTCTGACAGCTGGGAGATGAAGGCCTGTTGAGTGATTGGGAGGAAGAGACTGAGGAAAAGAATCGGGGAGGCAGCCTTCTCCAGGGACTGAAGCGGGAGAGCAGAATGACCCCTTAGTGAGACACTGTGATTTTAAGGGGTGGGGTTGGAGATAGCATCCTACCTTCAGGGTAATCAGGTCCAGGGTAATTGTGGGCTGTGTGAAAGCCATTCTGAGGCAAGGCCATTTAACCAAGTGTGACAGCAGAAATCTGAAGCTTCCATGAACAAATTGTCCTTCCAGAGCTTAAGACAGTGATCTCCTGGATTAGTGATCTCCAAAGAAGGTGCTGGAACTGAACCCCAAAGTGATCTCGATTTTCCTTATGCAGCAAGATAACTGTATAAATATGTATATAAATATTGTATTTAACATATATTTTAACATATTTAACATGTATGGGACTGCCTGCCATCTGGGAGAGCAATGGGGGAAGGAGGGAAAAAGTTGAAACAGAAGGTTTTGCAAGAGTCAGTGTTGAAAAATTACCTAGCATATATCTTGTAAATAAAAAGTTATAATAATAAAAAAGGGGTGGTGACCCAACCTGAAAGGATGTGTGATCATCCACTCCAAAGGTGGGAAAGTGGATTGCATCCCTCCCTGTGGCAGACAACTGTGGGGGCTGTCTCATAATTTTTGCTGTTCAGTCATTTTATCATCATGTCCAAGGCTTTGGGGTTTTCTTGGTAAAGATAATGGATTGTTTACCATTTCCTTCTCCAGATCATTAGACAGGTGAGGAAACTGAAGCAGGCAGGATTAAGAGATTTGCCTGGGGTCACACAACTAGTAAATGAGAAGCCAAATTTGGAATCAGGTCTTCCAGGCCCATGGCTCTATCCACTGGTCCATCTTACTGCCCCTTATCTCTACCACAAGCCCACTTACCCTTACCACTCCCCTTCCCCTATTCTGGTCCCTTCTTCCACTCCCTTTCAATTTCCCATTTTGCAAAGGTAGTTGCCCCTTAGGTCGGTTATAAACCAGGGCATGATATTGCCCTGTTCAGCAGCAGCTACAGGAGCTGGGAAATCTGCTCCTCGACCCCAACTTCCTCCTCTATTCCCCAGATCACCTTGGAACAGGGTATGAGATCTGGCATCTTTGGCAGATGCTTCTTAGAGGTCAGGTTCTGACACCTACTTAGTAACATCTCCCTTCTCCCTTTTAATTTAGCCTAGGACAAGAACAGCACAAAGGATGAGTCATGAATTGGTTGCAATACGTATCTTCTCACATTATCTTTCTTTTTTTTGGATTAATTCTTTCATTTATTTTCTCCTTTCACAGCTCATATTCTTTTGTTTTAAAAAAACAGTTTATAATAATAAAGATAATGAAAACATTAAAAATGGAAAAAACTTCTCCAAATACTGAGCATCACATTATCTTTCTTTCCAAACCTTCTTTTGTGTTTCCCTGTTACAGTTGAGGGCACCACTAGGCTGGCACCCTGGGGGTCATCTTCAGTCTTACTTCTCTTCCACATCCCTCCTTGTTTGGGAGACCTCGGTACCTTGGGGGTCTGGAGCAGTCCCACTTCCTTCTGTTTACAGCTCTGCAGTGAGAGTAGAGAGGGGATGGGACAGTATAACAAGTGTCAACGGGCCATGAAGCATAACTTCAGACAGAGAACACCATCCAGGGCTTTGGGCTCAGTTAACATGGCATCTTGGAAGAAAAGAAAAGCCCAGATTTTGAAATTGAAAGAAATAAATTGAATCCTTCCTCCGGCACTGACTCACTGAGTGACTCTGTCCTAACTGATTAACCTTTCTGGGAGTCAGTCTCTTTAAATGCAGGATGGGAATAGCAATGCTTAGATCATTGCCAAAGAAGCAAGCCTTGAGTTATACTTAGGATCAGATTTATCAAAGTCACATTATTAATTTATTGATAAGCTGTCTTCAGGGAGCGTTCTCAAGCTTGGCGATTCTTTGAGACTGATCAATTCAATGGCCAACCATAATTCCTGAAGATCAGTGCTGAAGCTTGCCCTACTGGAACCAGCTCAAACACAACTACAAGCTGATTGTTAAATATTTAGCACGAGTGTTTAGACCTTGAAAATCAACCAACAAATGCTACAAATCACTAATTGTTTTGTTGATTGTCCAGACTTAAGAAAGTAATGGGAAAAAAATGTTTAAAATATAGATTAAACTTAAAAATGGTGTTTGTACATTTTTTCCAGAGAGATAGCCAAATATTAACTAGCATGCCCCCTGCACACTACCTACTTCTTCACAGAAAGATGGTCGATTCAGTGGGAGAATGAAACATACAATTTCTTGTATAGCCACTGTGGGAATTTGTTTGCTTGACTATGTATATTTGTGATGAGGATTTTGTCTTTGTTAGTCGTCTTTATTAAAATGATATTTTATTTCCCCCAATTATATGTAAAAACAATATTTAACATTCATTTTAAAAGATTTTTGGATTCCAAATTTTATTATTTTTTTTCTTTTTATATATATATTTTATTTTATTTTATAATAACTTTATATTGACAGAATCCATGCCAGGGTAATTTTATCCCTTGCACTCGTTTCTGTTCTGACTTTTCCCCTCCCTCCCTCCACCCCCTCCCCAGATGGCAAGCATCCTATATATGTTAGATATGTCACAATATATCCTAGATACAATATATGTGTGCAGAACCGAACAGTTCTCTTGTTGCACAAGGAGAATTGGATTCAGAAGGCAAAAATAACCCGGGAAGAAAAACAAAAATGCAAGCAGTTTATATTCATCTCCCAGTGTTCTTTCTTTGGGTGTAGCTGCTTCTGTCCATCCTTGATCCATTGAAATTAAATTAGCTCTCTTTATCGAAGAGATCTACTTCCATCAGAATACATCCTCAAACAGTATCGTTGTCGAAGTGTATAATGATCTCCTGGTTCTGCTCATTTCACTCAGCATCAGTTCATGTAAGTCTCTCCAGTCCTCTCTGTATTCATCCTGCTGGTCATTCCTTACAGAACAATAATATTCCATAAGGTTCATATACCACAATTTATTCAACCATTCTCCAGTCGATGGGCATCTACTCAGTTTCCAGCTTCTAGCCACTACAAACAGGGCTGCCACAAACATTTTGGCACATACAGGTCCCTTTCCCTTCTTTAGTATCAATTTGGGGTATAAGCCCAGTAGAAACACTGCTGGATCAAAGGGTATGCACAGTTTGATAACTTTTTGAGCATAATTCCAAATTGCTCTCCAGAATGGCTGGATTCGTTCACAACTCCACCAACAATGCATCAGTGTCCCAGTTTTCCCGCATCCCCTCCAACATTCATCTATTATTCTTTTTCAATGCAGAGGAGGGAGAGAGAGAGATAGTCAGAGAGAGACACAGAGATAAAGGCAAAGACAGCAGAGACAGAGGAAAAAATAGTTACTGAATTTTTTTTAAACACTAGAAGGACCAGAATTTAGGAATACTTCCAACGATTATGCATGTTGTATAAATTGTTGCGTTTTTTAAAAATTGATAAGGTAAAAAAAACCATAGAAATGGTAGAATAAACATTTTTATTTCAAAGTAAAATTTTGCATCGATTGACACGCATGTTCTTTCTAATATTAGTAATGCGCAGAAGAGAAAAGAAGGAAACACAAACAGGTTAGCTTTGAATTTTATATGATAAATATTATATACTTAAAAGGAAAAGAAAGTTGTACAAAAGAGAGATTATAATTTCAGGTACAATGCAATTTTTTTGGTTCTTGAGTATGGACATGTTCATTTTATTTGGTGATCATTCATTTAGAATTTTAAAATGAAATTAAATCTTTTTTTAAGTATTCTGAAAGATGAACAGTATCCAGAAGATCGTATAAATGAATGTTACTCTTGAGAGTTCTTTTAGATTAAATACCTGGGAGTGATACAGAACACAAGACAATACATTTTCTCAGAGCTAGTTTGGATTTTGACAGGCACTAGACACAGTACAAGGTCCCTCAGCGAGGCAATTTTAACTTCATTTACTTTGAGAATAAACAGCTTTTGATTTTTGGATTTGTGAGTGGCTCGTGCTCCTATTCCTGCCGCAGGTGCACCTTTCTGCTGGCATAATTGGCAACCTGCCTGTGATCCTTTGCGATCTATCTACCTCACAGGCCTGTGGTGAGGAAAGTGTTTTTATAAATCTTAAAGTGTAAGAAAACATGAAACTATAACATGTATGAAACTGCCTGTCATCTAGGGGAGGGGATGGAGGGAAGGAAGGGACAAGTTGGAACAGAAGTGAGTGCAAGGGACAAGTTGTAAAAATTACCCAGGCATGGGTGTCAATAAAAAGCTATAATTAAAAAAAAAAGAAAGAAAACATGAAACTATTATTAAGGTAAAGGAAGTAAAATTTCCCATTGGATGTGGGGTGGGGGATGTCACTGGAGGAAAATGGGAATTGCTCAGCACATGTTTAATAAATGTTCGTTGAATGAAAGGCCGGATTAGGTAAACTGTGGATTAGTCCGTACAATGTAATGAGAGGCATCCTTGATTTGGTTCTCAGGGAGACCAGAATAGATTCATTTCTAGCATTGCCTCCTCCTAGTCTTCTTCAAGGATGACTTTCTTCCTGCCAGGGAGAGAAATAGGAAGTTGGGGGCTAAAGAAAATGGGTAACGAGATAGAATTGTTTGTACCTGCTCCCTTA